>NW_024082606.1:80247-141271 GCF_003009895.1 Hyaena hyaena | reverse complement strand
AAAAAAAAAATACTTATACTATTATTTATTTTATGATCTTCTAAAGTATATCTTTCATGGACCCTGAGACATATTGGTTTAGTGGTCAGCTCTTCAGGCTCTTAGATTTAGTAGGGCTTGTTATGTCCGAATCACGAGTCCCCAGAGACTTCCAAGGAGCCGGCACCGATGCAAGCACAAAAGGGTCTTTATTACAAGCTAGAGCAAGGGCTCACCTGTCTACCGGCACAGTGGCAGCAAAGTGAAGCCCCGAACAGTGGCAAGCAGGGTTATTATGGGGGAAGAGCAGTGGTGTTACCGTGCACACGTCGTATGTTTTGCATCATTACATAAGCACCAATCATAATTGTACATTACCCATAGTAACAGCGTAGTAACAGTTTTGACCATTCAGTATCTGCGAGGCTTCTGTTACGTTTGGCGGGACCCAATCATGACCTTTGAGAGTCTTTTAAAATGACCAATTATGAGGTGGGCTCAGAGAATCTACGTGGGGCTTCTGCAAGCGGTGATTGATTGGCAAGTTTGTACAAAGTAACTACCTGCAGTTCCCAGCCCTGACTCCTCTCCAAGACTACATGAATGTTACACATTTTTTGATTGGCAGATCCGAGGGCGAGGGTGGCTTCAGCTGAGGCTTTTCCTGGAACTGGAACTACGAGCAGCCTGAGGTTGTTTCTAATGCAGGACTTAATTTCAGGCTCCTCAGCTCAGATTTGAATCTTTCTTCTTTTTTTATGATTTGTATAGCTTTGTGAAACTACCTTCGTTAGTCTCTGTGTCCTTGTATTTGTACTGGGGATAAAAAATATCAAACAAGAAGGGTTATTTATTTGATTAAATGGGAGAAGACATAAATAGCTTACTGTGGTGATTGACAAAATTAATACAGTAATATTATAAAACACAGTTAAAATATATTATCATGTAAATTCTTGGGTATTTGCTACAGTATTTGTTCTCTTACTTTCTAAAATTAGGCATTGATGATAAGAAATATGATGCCAATGGTTTTTGGGTTTAGATATTTTTCCTCTGCCCAAATTCCAAAATCTCACCATTATCTTTTTAGGCGTATCCCTTATAATTATTTCTCTATGTAAGTAGCCATACCTTTTGATTCTTTTTGACTCATTTTTCAATTCCACATTACTTCTCATAGCTCTTGCCCTTTTGGGGGGGAATCTGCTGTGTTCCTCAGTGATTTCCAGCATCTCAGATCTCCACACCTCTCATATTGCATGTATCATGTTTATTTCTTTTTTAAAAAATACTTTATTTCATTTTATTTTTAACAAATTATTTATTTTTGAGAGAGAGAGCAAGCCAAGAGAGAGAGCTCACACGCGTGCCTGAGCAGGTGAGGGGCAGAGAGAGAGGGAGACAGGATCCCAAGCAGGCTCCGCACTGTTAGCACAGAGCCCAAGTGCAGCTCGATCTCACAAAATGTTAGATCATGACCTGAGTGGAAATCACGAGTCAGAAGCTTAACTAACTGACTCCACCCACACGCCCCAATCACGTTTACTTCTTTACGCTTAAACATATGTTCTGTAAATTTCTTTAGTCAATTTAAGCTTTATTCCTTTGAGCTCCTGCTTTTTACGGTTTTCATGACATAAAGCCATAATATTTTCATGGGAGTTTTAATTTGATATGAAATACTAATTTTCTGTAATTGGAACTTCTTCTTTACTATCTGACATACTACATAAAATATGTCCAGCTTCCCCACTGTTTCTGGGAATGAGCTCATTGAAGTGAAATTTACTACCACTGAATTTTCAGAAGTGTCCTTTTCTAAGGCTACTGAACCTTTTTGTACATTTATTGATGAGTTTGTAAATTGCTTTTCAGATTGGTGTGATTTCCTATTCATATGTTTTAGTCTAAGTCAATAGGAAAAGAAGATGTTTACATTGTAACCATTTTGTTTTTCTATATTGGAGTTACTATGCCTTTGAGGCAGTGAGGAAATGGACAACCAGACAAGTCAGTTGCAGAGAAATTCACTGATCAAAAAGTGGTCAGTTTTCATGTCAGTTGCAGAAAGCTGATTTAGAGTGGGGACCTTCTCACCTCCTCTGATTCCCATGGCAGGTAGTACATAATACCCCTGGTGCAGTGTCTCCCTTTGCACAGCCACCCCCAATTACATCAAATTTCAGCTGACATCTTGGCCAGTTACTTCACAAAAGCCTTTCATTTGGAGCCTCACAGACTAAACCCCACCTCTTACTCTGAACTTGGCTGTTTTGCTATTTTACACTTATACAAGTAACCTGTTTATTAAATCTTAAGGCACCTTAAAATGATATTGCACCAAAATTTAATCCAGAATACTTATTCACATCACCACTTTCAATAAAATAATGATATGGATGTGATTCATTATTTTGTGTTTTCCTACAGAACATGTATTAAGTGCAGAGGTAGAACATGTTTGTATGTCAGGTATGGGGAAATCGGGGCAACTGAGCCAAGATACTTTTCTAAAATGTCATTTAGATCATCATGCCGGTAACTTAAAACATTTCAGGACCTTCCCATCATCTTCCTTCCAATGACTTGTCTTGAACCTTTCCCTTTCCATGATGTGTTTTTAGAAACAGGAAGTTTATCTGAGTGTGAATCATGATTTTTCTCCAGTTTAGAAATAGGATAGTGGAGTGGAAATAATAAAACCTCGAAAGAGCTGACTTTGACTTTCCTTTATACCATCTCCTTGTTTGGTATACTGAGAAATGTATTAAACTTCTCAGATCCTCTTTTTTTAAACCTACAGACTAGTAAAAATACCTACACTGTAGAATTTCAAGAAAATTGAATAAGGTGTTTAAAGCATTTGCTGCAAACATGGTTAGTCACTAATGAATGCCTATTTTCTCCTTTGTGGAAGCTTTAACTTAACGAAATTGTGATAGTTTCCTAATTCTTCTTGTATTTCCTTCTCCCCATATCCCTCCCTTTTCCCTTCTGCCTCCTTCCCCAAAGTGACAATGCAGCAACTGGAAATGATGTAATTGCATTATTAAATTTCTGTATGTGGGACACAGGCAAAAGTACATTATTACAACTGCAAAGTGTGCAGTGACAATGGCAAAAAGTGCAGGGAAATGGAAGAATGTTTTTTTGAGTCATTATAGTTGGGATTTTCCATTTTATAATGAAATTTAAGATGTAGGAATGAAATAAGTTGTTTGAAAGAGCAGTTCAGCTGTCAATGTCACATTTCATTATACACGAATCAAACAATTCTCTTCCCATTAATGAGAACTTTGACAACATGATTAATTTACATATGGCTGTGATGTCACATATCTGATTGAAAACGGTCTTGATGTCTAACAGGTGAGTGTACTAATTTGACACAAAATGAGGCCACCTTAGAGAACTCAACTACTGCAGTCTAACTTTTTCAGTAGGTTGCCATTTCTTTTATTCTTCCTCAAGATGACACCAGCGATTTCAATGAAATTCTCTGTCACTGTGTGCTTTGGAAAGACTAATTATGTGTCTTTCCATACCAAGAAATATGCATTAAAGGAAGAATACTTTCTCAAACATATTTATGAATCTCAACACCTTAAATATGTTATATGTCAGAACCATCTATTTCTTTGGATAACTAAAGTAGTACACATCATTAGTATGAGAGAGGTCCAAACTTTTGTTTGATGTACTTTGCAAAACTCAACATAATTTGGAATTTATTGATCATCCGCTCTATTCTGGATGATATTCTGGACACTGTGCTAGTTCCTCTGAAAATTACAACCACAGGCAAATTGCAGTACAAGAAATTTTATACAATTAGGATAGTAATAAGCTATACACATAAATTATAATAGAAGATAAGCTGTAATAGATAAAAATTGATGAAATAAGTGCCCCAGGAACAAATGAGTGGATATATTTTCTGATGGATTATAGTGGAATAATTTGTGAAGTAGTATTTGATCTGAGCTCTGAAGAGTAAAAACTTTGCATGTAACATTGGAGAGAAAGTATATGCTTAGAAAGAGATTCAGTTAATAGCATAAGAAGAAACCTAGTACCTAAAAGAAACATTATGATGAGCTAGCTCAGTACAAATAAACATGTGTACTGAAATGGAAAATAAACATCATACACTAATACATAAAGTTAACGTAAGACAAACTTTCAAGAGCATATAAATTTTAGTCTAATTACACCATTAATTTATTTATATAAGTGCATTGACTGAAATAAAAAAGAAAATGCAGTAGCATATTAGGAATAATTGGTTTAGGTGGTGATAATCTGAATATTCCAAATATCCTCAAAAACTGTAATATATTTGTGTTATAAATTTTTGGACAAAGCTTGACATTTCATTAATTTCTCCCTTGGATCAATTACAAGCTGTGTGACTTTGTGACTTTGTATAGGTTACAGAAGCTTGTAAAACCACAAAGTAGAGCATGATGGGCTCTAAATTTTAATAAGTCAGTGAGTTCCTAAAGATGAAGTTTAGTCTATTAGTGAAAAGTATAGCAAATTGGGTCAAAAGCAACAAAATGCTGACAGATGGCACAGGAGATCAAGAAAAGTCTTTTCAAATATTTCAAACATAAAAGTAATTCAGAACATGAAGTCCTGAGTCCATTAATAAATAAAGAGCATATGAAATCTACAATAACATCAAAATAGCTATGCTGTTGACTTGCTTTTAAGATGGGTGTCTAACAAGAGCTTCTTTCTTTTAAGATGATATATAATCAATGAGGGTAAAAGTGATAGAAATAAACACTTTCCACATTTAAGGCTAAACAAATTGCTATCTAGGCAACACACTTTCCAGGGTGTTGAAAATTAGATGATAAATTGATACATTTCAGTAAAACCTTGAAAGAACTTGAGTGGTGCTTTCTAATATTACATGAATATATAGAATAATGAATGATTAACATTTTGTGGAACATTAGATTTTAAATGTGATTTTAAATAGGGAAGGAATATAAAAGGAATTTTTGAAGAAGGATTGGCATGAAAATTTAAAAGTCACTCATGTGTGAAACTTAAAAGATTTTTTTGTTAGAATCTCAAGGTTTTCATTAGTGGATATAGAATACTTTAGAATCACAATTAAATGGATGATGTAGGTAAGCTCATCAAAACAATCATTTCTTCTCTATTCATTGCCATATATCCTGACTTTTTTCTTAAATTCTGGCACTCATTTATAATTACTATGAATATATTGATTAGGATAAATTATTCCATTATCTTAAATTTTTTTTAATGTTTATGTATTTTGAGAGAGAGCAGGGAAGGGGCAGGAAGAGAGGGAGACACATTATCGGAAGCAGGCTCCAGGCTTTGAGCTTCCAGCACAGAGCCCGATGCGGGGTTCAAACCCACAAACCATAAGATCATTCCCTGAGCCAAAATCAGACGCTTAAGTGACTAAGCCAACCAGGCATCCCTAAAATTATTCCATTATTATAATTTACCTTGTAAATCATATGTTCTAGAATCCTTATCAATTCCTAATGAAATTATAGTTACTTAACTACTTAGTTAGTTAGTTAGTAGGTAGTTAGTTATGCTTAACTAGATCAACTTTGTGCTGGGATGATTTTTCTTATGGACTGTTTAACTTGCAAAAAAATTAGTGAGATAATTTAATTTTTTTCTGTTGTACTTCAAATATATACCCCTGAAGGAGTACATTGTTTTAACTCCATGACTTATTCAAACTGATACTATGTTAAAACCAGTGGAAGATATTTAGGCAGGGACACAATTGATAAGAATTTTTCAGAAATACACATATTTTCCAAAGACCAAACACTTTTTGTATTTGCAAAGCCTAACTTCTAATAGGAATAAACATAACATGGACCATAATTAGCCTAAAAATGATATCAGTCACCAAGTTAATAGAATTTAAAAAGTGTTATCACAATTAATCTTCACAATAACACTTTTTAAAAGAGACATTAACTTTTAACTTCATTGAAGGGATATTTATGGAATATTTGATATATCTGTTATACTTTCATATGTTTTCATAGCTAGCTCTTTCACATTTGCTTCTTTACAGTTCTATTACAATTTATTTGTTAAGTGAGAAATTGAGGTGAGATTTTGGTTGAGGTTAAATTAATTATATTGTAATGTTGTATAGTATGGCATATTGTATTGTGTTTTTTATAGTAACTAATTTGGAGACTAACTTTTAATAATATTAAAAGTCATCATGTCCAAGAGCATAGCAAAATTTTCCATTTATTCAGTTTTAGTTTTATAATTTTCAATTTATTTTATAGTTTTAAATAAAGGGTTTTACATTTATTTTAGACTCATCTTAAGTAATTTGCTAGCACTGGAATACATGGCGTGTTCCAGCCTGTCGGACTTATGCACCAAAAGCTCATTACCCAGAAGCAACCATCTACTGAAGAAGAAGGAAAGAGTGGAAGGTTAACACTCTTACCAACTTTTGCTGTAACAACCCAGAAAGTGACCCTGATACATGCTCTTTGCCAGATACATATTCAACACTCCAGGCAATTAGCACAAAGGCCTTACCGTTTGCAGAAGTATATTCCAGACTATTATAGAACTTGGTTCCATTCTTCATTAAGATCTTGTCACCTTTCTATCTTTCAGGCATTGCTTTGTCTGGGGGTGAAGCACCTGCACTTATTTTGTACTATTTTTATCAATAAATTTTAAAAATATGTATCATTTTCATCATTTGAAGGAGACTTCAAGAAGTTGGTGCTGGTCCAGTACGTCTTCAATGTACATAGAAAGCTGGGAAAAAATACTAATTCCTAAACCTGTGATAAAGTTTTGAAAAACATACTTATACTAACTAATTGCATTTCTTAGATTCCTCAGTCTGTATTAATCTGGCTTTTGGCCCCATCATCCTGTAAACAACCACTTAGCAAGGAAATCAGTGACCTCTAGTCAATATATCCTTGTAGATTTCTGATTTTTTAAATCTATGAATTTTTGCAAGCTTATTTCTTTTCCTTCACCCACAGTAATGTTAAATTTTATATTTTAATTTGATTCTGTAAAATATTCCTTCTAAATAATCCAAAAAGTTATTTGAACACTTATTTTCCAAAAAAAAATCCCACCCCAATTATAAGAATGATGCATCATCAATTTATACCACCCATGAAAAATGAGGAATTTATTCCTCATAACAGAAATGCTATCATTTCTGTCCCTGAACAGACTTACCTTGACTTATAATACACTAATGACTTATATTCAGATGATCACTATATATTTCCTTATGTATCTTCTCTTGATCTTTTATATTTGGACTAATTACTATCAAGACATTTATTTGGACATTAATTTTACTATATTGGCTAAGATATTCACAGACACTTGTTTTAGTTGTTCCTTTTTATTAGGGCCTATATTACGAGTTGTTTTTAGTGAATGAAGCACTTCTATCAATTTTTTAGACACTTTGTATGAGTGGTATCTTTAAAAAAAATTTTTTTTAATGTTTTATTTATTTCTGAGAGAGAGAGAGACAGTGTGAGCATGAGAGGGTCAGAGAGAGGGGGAGATACAGAATCTGAAACAGGCTCCAGGCTCTGAGCTAGCTGTCAGCACAGAGCCTGACGCTGGGCTCGAACCCACACACTCTGACATCATGACCTGGGCTGAAATCCAACGCTTAACAGACTGAGCCACCCAGGGACCCCTATGAGTGGTATCTTTTTAACTTCTTCATACTTAGTAGTGTCGGGCTGAATCGAAAATTCTTGTATCACAATTCTTTGAAAACAAAAGCAAAAAGTAAAGATGCCTTAACTACACATGATATTAGAAAATAAAACATCAATATTATAATTTCTGCACAAAAATCTGTGCTATATTTTTATGTTGTGATACCATTATATTTTTATTATAGTCAGTAAATGTGACTGAGGAAAAGTAGGAAACTGAATTTAAAAAAATGAAAATTTGAGGACCCTCAGGGGTGCCTAGGTGGTTCAGTTGTTTAAGTAGCTGACTTCAGCTCAGGTCATGATCTTGCAGTTTGTGGGTTAGAGCCCCACATTGGGCTCTTTGCTGACAGCTCAGAACCTGGAGTCTGCTTCAGAGTCTGTGTCTTCCTCTCTCTGCCCCTCCCCTGCTCATGGTCTGTCTCTCTCTCTCTTAAAAAAAAAAAGAAATAATAAAACATTAAAAAATTTTTAAAAATGACAATTTGGGGGTGCCTTGGTGGTTCAGTCAATTAAATTTCTGACTTAGGCTCAGATCATGATCTCATGGCTCGTGGGTTCAAGCCCTATGTCAGGCTCTGTGCTGATGGCTCTGAGCCTGCTTCTGATTCTCTGTCTTCCTCTATCTCCACCCCTCCCCTTCAAGCTCTGTCTCTCAAAAATAAATAAATGCTAAAAAATAATGAAAAAAATTAAAATTTTGTATTCTTATCAAAGATCACCAATGTAATTCCTTGGTATATTATTTTTTGTTAGTTTGTTTTGTTTTTTAGTGTTATTAACTAAAAGGAAGCTGTCCTATGGTTTAAAAATTTTGGTATATTTTCTAAAAATTTGCCCCAGAAAAAAACATTTTCAGTTTCTCCATTCCAAACAATCTAAAATCATTGATAAAATGCTTAACATTGTTAAATTAATATTTTTTTATTTTTTGGACTTAAAAGCATTCCTAGGGATTAAATTTCTTATGAAAAATATTAATATTTTAAGAATCAAATTTTAATGACCGTTTATTTCTCCATGTAAATATACTATCCAAACATATTGCTTTCAGCTTTTTTCAGCCCTGTAGATTGAATTTATCAGTGTTCAATATGCCTTTTGCTGAGAGATCTGATCTCTTATCTGATTATCAGCTGATTCCAAAGTCCTCAGAGAAGCACTCTGGGTTAGAGAGAAAACTTCTACAACAGGAATATTAGTTGATATATGTAATTTCCTACATGAAAGTTAAGGGAAGGCTCTCCTAAAGACAATGTAGTCCTTTGATTCCATATTTTCCAAGTGAAATGCTTTGTTGAGTAATAGTCTGTAATCACCTCACTTCTTTTGCTAATTCACATAATTGCTGAAGATTCAGTTTACATCTATTCTGCACACTGCTTCAGAACATGTGGTAATATAGTCTGAAATAAAATTGAAAAAAAATCGTCTCTGTAATTGCCTACAGGCAAGTTGTATGCTTTTCTAAAAATGCTGTTAAATTCATGTGAAAACTAATGAAAATATTTAATCAGAAATTGCAAAACAATAAACATTCACTAAGTTACTTTTCTTTTACTGCTTTTAAATTTGTTTTGGTGCATCTCATTATCAATTTAATTTTTAAATTCAAAATGTAACCTTAAGAAAATAATAAAAAAATTTAAATTGTCAATAACTCAAAGACTGTAATATGATTTAATTTGATTTCTCTCTCTGTCTATCCCTATCATCTATCTTGCCATTTGCTTTCTTATACCATAATCTGTGCTTATATATATTTAGTAGACAGTTGAATTTATAAAGTAGATACTTTTCCATATTACATTTCAAAAATTAATATATAAAGATGTTCTATGAATAAACAATGTTTTCAATTATCTTGCTAAGACTGCATTTATCTGAGAGGCAAACTATCATAATAATTTAATTCTACTTTGTTTAGCCAAACATAATGTATTTCTTTTAATGTGCTCTGTAATTAATCAATAATAGATTACACTTACAAAAAGGTGACTGCATTTGACAAGTAAATTTTGATTGTTTTAAATATTGACTCCAGGAGGAGATTCACAAACATAAGTGTCCACAATTTTATAAAAACTTAGCTTCTACCTCTTGTTTCTTTTTAAACATTTTATTTTTATTTATTTAAAATTTTTATGTTTACTTTTGAGAGAGAGACAGAGTGTGAATGGGGGAACAGCAGAGAGAGAGAGAGAGAGAGAGAGAGAGGGAGACAGAATCTGAAGCAGGCTCCAGGTTCTGAGCTGTCAGCACAGAGTCACATGTGGGGCTTAAACTCACAAGTTGTGAGATCATGACCTGAGCCCAAGTCCAAAGCCCAACCGACTGAGCCACCCAGGCACCCCTCTTGCTGTTTATTTTTACATTACAAAACAGTGTGTAACAACTTCAGTAGGTATGACTAGCGCTGGTTCATTTTATTTAATTTCTGATTTATGCTTGTACACATTTACCCCAAGTTAATTTAATCTACATTTTAATGTCTCCAGGGAGTGAACCCCAAGTTAATTTAATCTACATTTTAATGTCTCCAGGGAGTGAATACTTTTCCATGTTCAGTATTGTTTTCTCTAATTATTCACATACTTTTGTCTGATAATAAAGTAGGTGTCAAATCCTTTACTATAATTTCCAGCATATACTCAACATGCTGTAAATAAAAATCCATTTCCATCGCATACAGCTATCTACTGACATCTTTAAAAGTTGACTTGTTTAAACCAAATAAAAAAATTAAATTTTACCACAAATTGTTAACACTATCAAAGTAAGTCCTAAAAGTCTAATCCATTTTGTCAATACATAAAAAATGGGAGATATATGTACTTTATTTGAGATAATTTAAATTAAATCTTAGTAAACTATAAGTGCTCCATTGGTAGCAATGAAATATTAATGGCATATTTCCCTAATAATAAAAGTATGATTGAAGTTTTTACATACTTTGTAATAAAATTGATCTTGATGTTTATCAAAGATTGCTAGTATTATAATTGTTTCTCAGACTAAGTTTTAAAACATATTCTAAATTTTTGGTTATTATTGGATGAAATTTTAATGTTAAAATGTATTACACTTTCCACCATAAATAAACAGCAGTAATTAAATTATTAACAAGAATTATTTTATTGACCTTTAATGGTAGGTTAACATTCACAATTAAATTTAGAGAGGGCAATTAATACAAAGCTAATGTCAACTTTTACTTTATAGAAATTGATGTTGTGCTCCATATTATAACAATATTAAGCTCTGTAAGACCAATGTATGTACCAAGCCACATTGATTTTTTTTCTAGTAAGGATAACTTTTTTTTTCTAGTAATGATATGTTTCCACAAAAACATAAAGATTCAGGAACTAATTTTGTGTTTAAATACGTATGTTTGGAATTCGATCTAAATAGTGGCTAAGACTTTTTAAAAACATTACTATTTCTTGATTGTTTGATCTCAAATTGCTAATAGCTAATATGCATGTAAACAGCTTTACCCATTACAGCTTCCTTCACTGTAGACATTTCCGTAATAAACCATTGGGGGATGACGGTTAAGCAGCTGCAGTTGTTCACCAAGAAATGAAATTAAAACAGTTTCAAATTAAAAAGTAAGTATAGAAAAAGAAAAACATTTTGATAAGAAAAAGTGTCGACTCTATCATTAATTAAATAGCAAAAAAAGTGAAATATTTCAACAAATGAGTTTGTTGGCTTCTGGCACCTAAAGATAATGTTAATATTAAAAATATACTAATTAGGGAGCCCGGGTAGCTCAGTCATTTGAGGGTCTGACTGTTGATTTTGCTCAGATCATGATCCCCGGGTCATGGGATCGAGCCCCATGTTGGGCTTGGCACTGAGTGTGGAGTGTGATTAAGATTCTCTCTCTCTCTCTCTCTCTCTCTCCTTCTCTCTCTCTCTTCCCCTCTTTCCTGCTCAAGTGCTCTCTCTCTCAAATAATATATGTTTACATATATATTTATATATACACTAATTAATAACATGGGGAAAAGATTAAAACATAATAATTTGGTAAAGACCTACAGTACAGGAATAAAATTATATGTTAAAAAATAATCAAGGGACTCCTGGCTGGCTCAGTTGGGTAAGTGTTCAACTCTTGATTTTAGCTCAGGTCATGATCTTCTGGTTCATGTGTTTGAGCCCCACATCAGGCTCTGCGCTGGCAGCATGGAGCCTGCTTGGGATTCTCTTTCTTCCTCTCTCTCTGCCTTGCCCCCACTCACACTATCTCTGTCTCTCTCAAAATAAATTAACAAAGGGAATAAATCAAAACCAAAAGATGCTTGCTAACAGTAGTAGAACAAGTAGTAAGTGAGTTACATTTGCTCTTCCTTATCTGAAATGTCTTTACTGTGCTTTCCTTACACTTTAAAAAACTACAATATTAATTGAAACATTTCATTTAAAAATTGTTTTGATGTTTATTTATTGAGAGAGTGAGATGGAGCATGAGTGGGAGAGGGGCAGAGAGAGATGGAGACACAGAATCTGTAGCAGGCTCCAGGGTCTGAACTGGCAGCACAGAGCTCAACATGGGGCTTGAACTCCTGAACTGTGAGACCATGACCTGAGCCAAAGTTGGATGTTCAGCCGACTGAGCCATCCGGGTGCCCTGAAACATTTTATTTTTAACATGAAGAATATCACAGAGAGACTAGAAAGTTCACAATGATAGTCAATGCTTTGATTTCCTGTAAGGATATGCATGTGTGTGCACAAGTACAGAGTTGTTAATTTGAGGGCTTAAAATGTAATTAAACATTCCTGTATTTTCTCTGGAGCCCATTGGTGGCTCAGTCAGTTAAGCATCCCACCCTTGATTTCAGCTGTGACCATAATTCATGGTTCATGGATTCAAGCCCCACATTGCCTAATCTGTGCTGGCAGCATGGAATCTACTTGGGATTCTCTGTCTCTTTCTTTGCCTCTTTCTCTCTCAAAATAAGTAAGTAAACCTTACAAAATTCCTAT
Organism: Hyaena hyaena; assembly: GCF_003009895.1. Classification (NCBI taxonomy): domain Eukaryota; kingdom Metazoa; phylum Chordata; class Mammalia; order Carnivora; family Hyaenidae; genus Hyaena; species Hyaena hyaena. The sequence continues at coordinate 128,540 of NW_024082606.1, read as the reverse complement.
ATACTCAAAATAAAAAACACATAAATATATAAAAATTACAAATCATATATTTACTGCAACTGTTGAAGATCTTTTAAGTGTTTTTGTATTTTACATATATTCGTATCAAATGTGTACATGGTGACAACATTCATATAAGACAAAAAGCATGGAAATTTAACCCTCATTTTATTAAACTAATATACACAAATTTATTTATAGTATATTACATATTATATATCTCATATTCACTTTATTTTTTTAAATGATTGGATGACAGTTTCAATACCATTGTTAAGCACATCATTACCCTGTAATTAAACTAAAATGGGTCAATACAGAAAACATAAACTAACAAAACTAAAGGAAGAAGTAGTCAAATCCTAGAAGATAGTTGTAGATATTAACACTTCTCTGAACTCAGAAAAAATAGACAAGATTGAATTAAGCATATGGTATATTTGAGCAAAACTATCAACGACTTTAACCTAGCTGACTTCTCTTTAATAGCCTTGTTGAAATTCTAATTAGTGTACCATACTTTTCATTTATTTAATATGTATAATTCAATGCTTTTAAACGCATTCACAGAGCTGTACAAACACCCTTACAATTTCATTGAGAGGCTTCTTCTCATCACAGAAAGAAACCTCCCAGTCATTTTCATTCCGTTCCACCCCTTACATCTTCCCAGCAATGGGCAACTACCAACCTACATTCTGTCCCTATAGATTCCTCTGTTTTGGACTTTTCATAAAAATGGAACCATACAATATGTGACCCTTTGTTCTTGGCTTCTTTCATTTAACATAATGTACAAGGTTCCCTCATGTTGTAGCATGCATTAGAACTTCATTCTTTTTTATAGCTGAACAATCATTGTATGGATATATTTCATCCTTAATATATCCAATCATCATTTGATAGATATTTAGATTGTTATCTTTTTGCTGAGTGAATAATGCCACAGTGAATATTTGTGCATAAGCTTTTGGGTGAGGTATGTTTTCATTTCCCTGTAACTGAATTTTAAAGAACACACACTCAACAGCGACAGAATGTACATTTTTGTAAAGTGATATGACACACTTGTCTTCTCGAGATCAATCAGTAAATTGTGTCATATGTTTCAACATACTTTTAGTAATCGAAAGCTTACATCATCTTACCACAGTGGGATTAAATTAAAATGGGGCACCTATGGCGTGCCTGGGTGGTTCAGTCAGTTAACCATCCGATTTCAGATGATTTTGCGGTGAGTTTGAGCCCTGTGTCAGGCTCTGGGTTAACAGCTCAGAGCTGGAGTCTGCTTCAGATACTGTGTCTTCCTCTTTCTCTGTTCCTCCCCTACTTGCACTCTGTCTCTGTCTCTCAAAAATAAATAAATGTTAAAATTTTTTTTAAAAAAGAATGGGAAACCTATGACTGACTCAGTTCATGATCTCATGGTTCATGGGTTCAAGCACTGCATTGGACTCTGTGCTGACAGGTCAGAACCTGGAGCTTGCTTTGGAATCTGTGTCCCTCTCTATCTGCCCCTTCCCTGCTCATGGCCTACCTCTTTCTCTCTCAAAAATAACTAAACATTAATTGAGATTAAACCATGCACACTTACAGATAACAATGTTATGAAACTTGAAATCAATCACAGGAAAAAGTCTGAAAACCTCCAAAATCATGGAGGTTAAAGAACACCCTACTAAAGAACAAATGGGCCAATCAGGCAATTAGAGAAGTAATGAAAAAATATATGGAAACAAATGAAAATGAAATTACAACAATCCAAACTCTTTGGGATGCAGCAAAGGCACTGTTAAGAGGAAAGTACATTGCACTCGAGGCCTATTTCAAGAAACTAGAAAAAGCGCAAACACAAAATCTAACAGTCCACCTAATGGAATTAGAAACAGACCTGCAAGAACACCCCAGACCCAGCAGAAGAAGAGGGATGATAAAGAGCAGGGCAGAAATAAACAATATAGAATTCAAAAAACCATTTGAACAGATCAATGAAACCAAGAGTTGGTTTTTTGAAAAAATAAAATTGATAAACTCTAGCCAGGCTTCTCAAAAAGAAAAGAATGCAGGCAATTCTCAGAGAAAATTATGAAAAGTTATATGCCAACAAACTGGACAAACAAGAGGAAATGGACAAATTTCTAAACACACACGCACTAACAAAATTCAAACGGGAAGAGATAGAAAATCTGAACAGACTCTTAACTAGTGAAGAAATTGAATCAGTTATCAAAAATCTCCCAACAAATAACAGGCCTGGGCCAGATGGCTTCCCTAGGATATTCTACCAGACATTTAAATCAGAGTTAATACCCATTCTTCACAAGTTATTCCAAAAGATAGAAATAGAAGGAAACTTCTAGACTCATTCTACGAAGTCAGCATCACGTTGACTCCCAAGCCAGACAGAGACCCAGCTAAATTAATTAATTAATTAATTAATTAACTATAGGCCAATATCCTTGATGAATACGGATGCAAAAATCCTCAACAAGATACTTGCAAATCAAATACAACAGCACATAAAGAGAATTATCCACCATGATCAAGTAGGATTCATTCCTGGGTTACAGGGCTGGTTCAATATTCACAAAAAAACCAGTGTGATACATCACATCAACCAAAGAAAAGATAAAAACCATATGATCTTGTCGATAGATGCAGAAAAAGCATTTGACAAAATACAACATCCCTTCTTAACAAAGACCCTCGAGAACGTTGGAATAGAAGGAACTTACTTAAACATCATAAAAGCCCTCTATGAGAAGCCCTCAGCTAACATCATCCTCAATGGGGAAAAACCGAGAGCTTTCCCCTTGAAGACAGGAAAACAACAGGGATGTCCACTGTCACCACTGTTGTTTAACACGGTGCTGGAAGTCCTAGCATCAGCCATCAGACAACAAAAGGAAATCAAAGGCATCAGAATTGGCAAAGAAGAATTCAAACTTTCACTTTTCTCAGACTACATGATACTCTACATTGAAAACTTGACAGACTCCACCAGAAGCCTACTATATCTGATCCATGAATTCAGCAAAGTTACAGGGTACAAAATCAACGTACAGAAATCGGTTGCATTTTTATACACCAACAATGAAGCAACAGAAAGAGAACTCAAGAAACTGATCCCATTCACAATTGCACAAAAAACCATAAAATACCTCGGAACAAACCTAACCAAGGATACAAGAGATCTGTATGATGAAAACTAGAAAACTTATGAAGGACATTGAAGAAGACACAAAGAAAAGGAAAAATATTCCATGCTCATAGATTGGAAGAATAAATATAGTTAAAATGTCATTACTACCTAAAGCACTCTACACATTCAATGCAATCCCAATCAAAATTGCACAAGCCTTCTTCTCAAAGCTAGAACAAACTATCCTAAAATTTTTATGGAGCCACAAAAGACCCCGAATAGCCAAAGTAATATTGGACAGTAAAACCAAAACGGGAGGTATCACCATCCCAGACTTTAGCCTCTACTACAAAGCTGTCATCATCAAGACAGTATGGTATTGGCACAAAAACAGACACATAGACCAATGGAATAGAATAGAGAACTCAGAGTTGGACCCAAAAATGTACAGCCAACTCATCTTTGACAAAGCAGGAAAGAATATCCAATGGAAAAAAGACAGCCTCTTTAACAGATGGTGTTGGGAGAACTGGACAGCAGCATGCAGAAGAATGAAACGAGATCACTGTCTCACATCATACACACAAACAAACTCAAAATGGATAAAGCACCTGAGCGTGAGACAAAAAAACATCAAAACCCTAGAGGAGAAAGCAGGAAACAACCTTCTTGACCTCTACCGCAGCAACTGCTTACTTGACACACCCCCAAAGGCAAAGGAATCAAGAGCAAAAATGAACTATTGGGACCTCATCAAGATTAAAAGCTTCTGCACGGCAAAGGAAACAATCAATAAAACTAATAGGCAACCGACGGGATGGGAAAAGATAGCTGCAAATGACATATCAGATAAAGGGTTAATATCCAAAATCTATAAGGAACCCACCAAACCCCACACCTGAAAAACAAACAGTCCAGCGAAGAAATGGGCAGAAGACCTGAACAGACGCTTCTCCAAAGAGGACATCCAGATGGCCAACAGACACATGAAGCGATGCTGAGCGTCCCTCCTCATCAGGGAAATATATATCAAAACCACACTGAGATACCACCTCACGTTGATCAGAGTGGCTAAAATGAAAAAATCAGGAGACTCTAGATGCTGGCAAGGATGTGGAGAAGTGGGCACCCTCCTACACTGTTGGTGGGAATGTAAACTGGTGCAGCCCCTCTGGAAAACAGTGTGGAGTTTCCTCATTAAATTAACATTAGTACTCCCCTATGACCCAGTAATAGCACTGCTAGGAATTTACCCAAGGGATACAGTATTGCTGTTGTATATGTTCACATGTACCCCAATGTTCATAGCAGCACTCTCAACAATAGCCAAATCATGGAAACAGCCTAAATGTCCATCAACTGATGAGTGGATCAAGAAGATGTGGTTTATCTATACCATGGAATACGACATGGCAATGAGAAAGAATGAAATCTGGCCATTTGTAGCAAAGTGGATGGAACTTGAAGGTGTTATGCTGAGCAAAATAAATCAGGCAGAGAAGGACAGATATCATATGTTTTCACTTATAAGTGGAACAGGAGAAACTTAACAGAGGACCATGGTGGAGGGGAAGGGAAAAAATAGTTGAGGAGAGGGAGGGAGGCAAACCATGAGACACTCTTGAATACTGAGAACAAACTGAGGGATGATGGGGGTGGGAGAGAGAGGAAGGGGGCTGATGGGTATGGAGGAGGGCACTTGTTGGGATGAGCACTGGGTGTTATATGGAAACCAACTTGGCAATAAAGTATTAAAAAATAAATAAAGATTAAAAAAATTTTAAGAAAAAAATAGTGTATTGCTAAGAATTGTTATAATCTTAACGTTTAATTCCTTGGTAGAAATCTAATTTTTGACTTGTATATATTTATCATTTCACTTTCTTATGTAATATCATTTTATCCTATTTTTTTCTGAAATTGTTAATTTTCTCTCACTTCTATTCATGTTGTCTATTTTAAAAATATTTTTTATTCTATTGAGGAAGCTTCATGCCAAAATGTCTGAAGCGATCTCTCTCTCTCTTCTTTTTTTTTTTTCAATGTACATAGACATCTTTGTTCCATAATTTAATCTGCTTGCAGATTTTCTTATGAAAGATAATTTTGCTTTGGAGCAAATATCTGTACTTACCTCTTTTAGGAGTTGAAATGGGACCACTCATATTTTGAGTGGTTTCCTTTTCTTTTCATCATGTCTAAGATTTCCCTTTCTGCTAGAGTGTCCTTCCTCATTTGCTAAGGCAGCCAACAAGTAGACTTGCTATTTTAAAAGACATATAAATGTAATTTGTCATGTCTGTGCCAAGTATAAAACGGAGGAGTACATTTTGCTACCTACGGTACTTTTTAAAAATATTGGTGCAGTCTCAACATTTACCCAACTGTCCCACAGCTGACCTATCCAGTCACAGCAAAAGTTTTTGTGTTTTGTGACGCTCTCTTCCACCTAAAACACAGTAGATCCTTTACATGAGGTAAGTGACTAGATATGTTGACTTTTCCTTCCATCAGAGAATATCTTTATATGAAAATATAATAACTGAAGTTTGTAAGACTCAGAAATCCTCTTTCATTTAGTAGTGGAACTAATATAGATTTCTGTTTCTATTTTTCATGCTAGATAAAGTATTCCCAGGCTAATCTATAAGGAGGGAATTTGGATGCATTTGCTTTGTTGTCCATATTTCTTGGAATTCCTTTCATATATCTACATTAAAAGGAAACCGGTTAATTGATCTATCATACAATATTTTTATTCTATCAAAGATGTTTTATGTAAGTTGATCAATGCTTCTAGCTATCCTTCAGAATAATGTGCAAACATATAAGACAAAAAGTTATGAAACTCTATAGGAGATAGTTTGGCAAATGTACCACTTTCCTCGTATAATTAATGCTTTACTTGCAGCATGATAGAGATTTTATTTTGGAATCATTGTTCTAATCATCAGCCTGCAAGTTTTTTTTTTTTCTAACTTCTAAATGTTGCGATGATACCAATACACAAAAATAAAATGTATTTAATATTTCTTGCCAAGAGTGAATCATTTTTTTCTAACTTTATGTGCTTACGGATGTCATCATTCCCTCCTGATATAAATATAGGATTAATTAGCAGAAAGAAATGACTCCATTCTGTGTTGAACTTAGGTGTTTCCAAAGATGAAATTTCTTCTTGGAGAATACCCTTCCTCTGTGAATTTTTACTTGTGGTGAAATAGCGTATGCTTTAAAGACAGGGGAACCTGAAAAACAATTCCAGTGTTTCCCATAAAATGTGTGAATGGAGGCATTTATCATCAGAATTCCCTTTTCAAAATTGAAAATGATAATGTTTATCATGGGGGAGGATCATAAATTCATTATGTACAGAAGGAGAGTCAATAAAAAATGCACAGCTTTCTATTAACCATTGATATCTGATTCAAATTTCTTTCAGATTTCCCACACTGGTTAAACCAATTGGCATTTGAAGAAAGTGATTTTATCCTTCATGTTAACCCTTGCAGGGAAATGGCCTTTTTAAGTTCATTCTGCTTCTTCCTAAGCTGCTTCCTGAAGGTTTTGAGGCCTCTGACAGGTCAATATTTCCTTGGATTCTGCAACACACCACATCACAGGTAAAAGAACAAGAGAATAAGACTTTTGAAAGAGAAGAAGGAATCTAAGAGGTAGTAGTCCTGATTCTAAAGAAATCATTTTGTTCTTAAACCATTTCATAAATCCTCCTGAGGATAAAGTGATTGTGGAGTTACCATAAGCTATTAGAGGTTTTATTAACAAATGTCACCCCTTCTATGGAACTGGTGTGAAAATTCCCCAAACATTGCAATGCTAAACAAACTAACCAGCATGTAAACAAGCAAAGTAAATGTGTTTCTTTCTACTAAAATTTGTTTTCACGCTCTCCAATTAGACCCATCACATATTATTCCTATTTATGTATGAATTCACTAATATTTTGTATATTAATGGGTTTGTTTCTGAAACTTCCACTCTGTACTATCTGTCTATGGGTAAATACTACCCCAATAACTACCACTATAAAATATGTATTAAAGAGAGTTCTCATATTTTGGTTTTTTTTTCAGAATTTTGTAATTACTTGTGTTTAGCCCTCTTCCATGTGAGTTTTAGGATTTATAAAACAACTTCCATAAATAATAGGATACTAATCATAAATACATTGTGTTACTTAATCTAAGATTATATTTATACTATTTAACCTATCTGTGAATATAGATATTTTTGTATTTTCTCTATAGAGGTCTTTTTTTACATATCAAGAAGTCTTTTGCTGGGGCGCCTGGGTGGCCCAGTCACTTTAGAATCCACCTCTTGATTTCGGTTCAGGACATGTCTCACAGTTCTTGAGTTTGAGCCCCTACGTTGGGCTCTGCGCTGATGATGTGGAGCCTGCTTGGGGTTCTCTCCTTCCCTCTCTCTCTGCCTCTCCTCTGCTCTCTCTCAAAAATAAAACGCAATAAAAGTCTTTTGTTAGGTTCCGTTTAATGGATGTCATATGGGATCAAATTTTCTATTACATTGAGTTAGTTATCACATATATGTGTTTACATGGGTTTGCAATATACATGGAATATCATAGAAATTCAAAAACATTGACGCTTTCTAAAATGCTTTCACTAAGTGATTTGTTCCTATATAATATAGGTATCACCACATCATAAGGAAATAACATATTCAGGAATGTAATTTCAGTTTTATTTGACAGGAGACAAATAGTTTAAAAAGGAAAATTATTTTGAACACCTCCAAACACTTTTTTGATGTACCTAAACAAAGAGATACAGTAACACCTCTATCAAAACTCATGGGACTATTTTATGGGTCTAGACATTTAGTCTAGTTGTCATGTGTCTTCCCTGCTTTTGGTTATTTACCAGCATCTCCCATGGGTAGTGAAGGTATTAAACTGAAGTTCAGGGCGCCTGGGTGGCTCAGTGAGTGAGCGTCTGACTCTTCAGTTGCTTAGATCATGATCTCATGGTTCCTGAGCTAGAGCTCTGAGTCCGGATATGCATTGACAGCACAAAGCCTGGTTGGATTCTGTTTCTCTCTCCCTCTCTCTCTCTTTCTGCCCTTCCCCTGCTTGTGTTCTCTCTCAAACATAAATAAATAAAGATTTTTAAAAAATACCTAAAGTTTTCTGGTAGTGTTGCTGCCTAATGAAAAACATCTGGCTATTTGGAAGCAGGCAGATGCTCAAATAAATTTTTCATGTTTCATAAGACATGTCTGTTACCTCGCTGCAATCTTAGTATGAATACCTGGGAAATATGAATGTTTCTTTCACTCATACATTTAAATTAGATAGGTAACTAAAGGTCAGCAGAATTACAGAGATCACTTCATAACTGTGTTATATTATAATTATTGTTAGCAAATTACTTGTTTCTTATCTGCATGTGTTTTGTCAGATTATATATCACTTCCTTGTTCTTATTGGGAAATTGTGATTTCTAGAGAAAATCCAAAAGAGTTCTTTAATTTCTCAAATGCTAAAAACCGGAAAACTAAAACACATATTTCTTAAAATATATAAAATATATTTTCCCTTAAATATGTTTTAAAATCTTAGAGGGAAGGTAGGGTATAGCAGTGCCTTATGTAAAATGGCTGGTGCACTATAGATTTAACTCTATATTCTTCATGAAATAAATATGGGATAAACAGGATGATACATTGAAATTATACAGATTGATAAACTGTGAGGTTCCAGGTTAAAGAATCAATACTTGGAAATATTCCATTCATTTGAAAATATGTCTCTTTTAAGTGAGTTAACTATACCCTTTCAATTCCATTCGAATGTTCAGTATAGTGAAGGCATTATAAAATTAAGAAATAGTATGGAAAGTAAATATTTACACAGTCCTGTGCAATATTGGCAAATAATTATTTGCTTCTTATATTTAAAAGAACTCATTAGTGTGGGGAATTTCAAATACATAGAAGTAAAAAGGATACAATGAAAACACATGTACTTATCACTCTGCCTCTTAGGTGATCGATTTATCAAATTTTTTTAATTTATCAAAGACAAAGTTTTGTCAATTTTGGTGTTTTTTTTTAAATCAACTTTTTTGTTATTTTTCTGTTTTCTTGTAGTACTACCATAATACATTTTATTTCCATCATTTATCTTTTCTCTTCCTGCTTTCTTAAAGTGGAAGTTTAAGTTATTGATTTGAGAGTTTTCTTCTTTAAAAAAAGAGCTCACAGTTACAAATTTTCCTCTAAGCACTGCTTTAGCTCAGCACCTTAAGTTCTGTTTTGTTTTGTTTTCATTTGTATTCATCCCATCTAATTTGCCTTATGGTTTCTTCTTTAGTTTCTAAATAACTCCTTGGCTATTTAGGAGTGTATCCTTTCATATCTACATATTTGAATTTTCCAAATTTCCTTTTGTTATTGATTTATAATGTCATTTTATTGTGGTTGGAAAATATACTTTGTGTTCTTTCAAGGCTTTTAAATTTATCAGTGTTGGTTTTATGGCCAAGCATATGGTCCAACCTGCACAATGTTCCCTGTGTTCTTGTTAGATTGAGCACTGGGTGGGTTTAGTTGGTTTACAGTGTTGTTCAAGTCATCTGTTTCTTTGTCGATCTTCTGTCTAGTTATTTTAAATACTGTCAAATTTTGAGTGTTGAAATCTCCAACTCTGATTGTGGAACAATTGAATTCTCTCTTCAATTCTGTCACTGCGTGCTTCATATATTTTGGGGCTCTATTTTTCCAGATCATCATAAAGCAAATGCCAGACATTACTTATGTTTAAATATTGCAGCATGGATACCTAAATGGTAAGAACCTGCCAACATAACAACAATCCCATTGCCTCCACCATTGAAATTGACAATTGTGTTTTTTTGAATCTTTATTTTTGATTTTATTTTTTTAACAAATAGTTTATTGCCAAGGTGGTTCCCATATAACACCCAGTGCTCATCCCCACAAGTGCCCTCCTCCATGCCCAATTCCCCCTCCCCCGCCACACCCATCAGTCCTCAGTTTGTTCTCAGCATTCAAGAGTCTCTCATGGTTTGCCTCTCTCCCCTTCCCCCACTATTTCCCCCCTTTTTCTCCCCCACTGTCCTCCGTTAAGTTCCTCCTAACCCTTCTATATGTGCAAACATATGGTATTTGTCCTTCTCTGCCTGACTTATTTTGGTCAGCATAACACTCTCAAGGTCCATCCATGTTGCTACACAGGGTCAGGTTTCATTCTTTCTCATTGCCATATAGTATTCCATGGTATAGATAAACCACATCTTCTTGATCCATTCATCTGTTGATGGACACGTAGGCTCTTTCCATGTTTTAGCTATTGTGGAGAGTGCTGCTATGAACATTGGGGTACATGTGGCCGTATGCACCAGCATTTCTGTATCCCTTGGGTAAATTCCTAGCAGTGCTATTGCTGGGTCATAGGGGAGTTCTATTGTTAATTTTTTGAAGAACTTCCACACTGTTTTCCAGAGGAGCTGCACCAGTTTGCATTCCCACCAACAGTGTAGGAGGGTACCCGTTTCTCCACATCCTTGCCAGCATCTAGCATTCTCTGATTTGCTCATTTTAGCCACTCTGATCAACGTGAGGTGGTATCTCAGTGTGGATTTGATATATATTTCCCTGATGAGGAGGGACGCTCAGCATCGCTTCATGTGTCTGTTGGCCATCTGGATGTCCTCTCTGGAGAAGCGTCTGTTCAGGTCTTCTGCCCATTTCTTCGCTGGACTGTTTGTTTTTCAGGTGTGGGGTTTGGTTGGTTCCTTATAGATTTTGGATATTAACCCTTTATCTGATATGTCATTTGCAGCTATCTTTTCCCATCCCGTCGGTTGCCTATTAGTTTTATTGATTGTTTCCTTTGCCGTGCAGAAGCTTTTAATCTTGATGAGGTCCCAATAGTTCATTTTTGCTCTTGATTCCTTTGCCTTTGGGGGTGTGTCAAGTAAGCAGTTGCTGCGGTAGAGGTCAAGAAGGTTGTTTCCTGCTTTCTCCTCTAGGGTTTTGATGTTTTTTTGTCTCACGCTCAGGTGCTTTATCCATTTTGAGTTTGTTTGTGTGTATGATGTGAGACAGTGATCTCGTTTCATTCTTCTGCATGCTGCTGTCCAGTTCTCCCAACACCATCTGTTAAAGAGGCTGTCTTTTTTCCATTGGATATTCTTTCCTGCTTTGTCAAAGATGAGTTGGCTGTACATTTTTGGGTCCAACTCTGAGTTCTCTATTCTATTCCATTGGTCTATGTGTCTGTTTTTGTGCCAATACCATACTGTCTTGATGATGACAGCTTTGTAGTAGAGGCTAAAGTCTGGGATGGTGATACCTCCCGTTTTGGTTTTACTGTCCAATATTACTTTGGCTATTCGGGGTCTTTTGTGGCTCCATAGAAATTTTAGGATAGTTTGTTCTAGCTTTGAGAAGAAGGCTTGTGCAATTTTGATTGGGATTGCATTGAATGTGTAGAGTGCTTTAGGTAGTAATGACATTTTAACTATATTTATTCTTCCAATCTATGAGCATGGAATATTTTTCCTTTTCTTTGTGTCTTCTTCAATGTCCTTCATAAGTTTTCTAGTTTTCATCATACAGATCTCTTGTATCCTTGGTTAGGTTTGTTCCGAGGTATTTTATGGTTTTTTGTGCAATTGTGAATGGGATCAGTTTCTTGAGTTCTCTTTCTGTTGCTTCATTGTTGGTGTATAAAAATGCAACCGATTTCTGTACGTTGATTTTGTACCCTGTAACTTTGCTGAATTCATGGATCAGTTCTAGTAGGCTTCTGGTGGAGTCTGTCGGGTTTTCCATGTAGAGTGTCATGTTGTCTGTGAAAAGTGAAAGTTTGATTTCTTCTTTGCCAATTCTGATGCCTTTGATTTCCTTTTGTTGTCTGATGGCTGATGCTAGGACTTCCAGCACCGTGTTAAACAACAGTGGTGACAGTGGACATCCCTGTTGTTTTCCTGTCTTCAAGGGGAAAGCTCTCGGTTTTTCCCCATTGAGGATGATGTTAGCTGAGGGCTTCTCATAGAGGGCTTTTATGATGTTTAAGTAAGTTCCTTCTATTCCAACGTTCTCGAGGGTCTTTGTTAAGAAGGGATGTTGTATTTTGTCAAATGCTTTTTCTGCATCTATTGACAGGATCATATGGTTTTTATCTTTTCTTTGGTTGATGTGATGTATCACACTGGTTTTTTTGCGAATATTGAACCAGCCCTGTAAACCAGGAATGAATCCCACTTGATCTTGTTGGATAATTCTTTTTATGTGCTGCTGGATTCGATTTACAAGTATCTTGTTGAGGATTTTTGCATCCGTATTCATCAAGGATATTGGCCTGTAGTTCTCTTTTTTTGCTGGATCACTGTCTGGCTTCGGAATCAGAGTGATGCTGGCTTCAGAAAATGAGTCCGGAAGTTTTCCTTCGATTTCTATTTTTTGGAATAGCTTGAGAAGAATGGGTATTAATTCTGTTTAAATGTTTGGTAGAATTTCCCAAGGAAGCCATCAGGTCCAGGGCTCTTATTTGTTGGGAGATTTTTGATTACTGATTCGATTTCTTCACTAGTTATGGGTCTGTTCAGATTTTCTGTATCTTTCCATGTGAATTTTGGTAGTGAGTGTGTGTTTAGGAATTTGTCCATTTCTTCTAAATTGTCCAATTTGTTGGCATATAATTTTTCATAGTATTCCCTGATAATTGCTTGTATTTCTGAGGGGTGGGTTGTAATATGTCCATTTTCATTCATGATTTTGTCTATTTGGGTGCTCTCCCTTTTCTCTTTGAGGTTTGTCAATTTTGTTTATTTTTTCAAAAAACCGACTCTGGGTTTCATTGATCTGTTCAATTGTTTCTTTGGTCTCTGTGTTGTTTATTTCTGCTCTAATTTTTACTATTTCTCTTCTTCTACTGGGTTTAGGGTGCTCTTGTTGCTCTGCCTCTAGTTCCTTTAGGTGAGCTGTTAGATATTGGACTTGCGCTTTTTCTAAACTCTTGAAATAGGCCTGGAGTGCAATGTACTTTCCTCCTAGGACTGCTTTTGCTGCATCCCAAAGAGTTTGGATGGCTGTATTTTCATTTTCATTTGTTTCCATATATTTTTAAATTTCGTCTCTAATTGCCTGATTGGCCCATTCATTCTTTATTTAGCAGGGTGTTCTTTAACCTCCATGTTTTTGGAGATTTTCCAGACTTCTTCCTGTGATTGATTTCAAGTTTCAAAGCATTATGATTGAAAGTGTGCATGGTATGATCTCTATTCTTTTATATTTATTTAGGGCTGCTTTATGTCCCAGTATGTGATCTATCTTGGAGAATGTGCCATGCATACTTGAGAAGAAAGTGAATTCCCTGGCCTCAGGATGTAGAGTTCTAAATATATCTGTCAGATTCATCTAGTCCAATGTGTCTTTCAAGTCCATTATTTCTTTAGTGATTTTCTTTCTGGTTGATCTATTCAGTGCTGTAAGTGGAGTATTAAAGTCTCCTGGTATTAGCACATTCTTATCTATAAGATTGTTTCTGTTTGTGATTAATTGTTTTAAATATTTAGGTACTCCCATATTCGGAGAATAGACATTTATGATTGTTAGTTCTTCCTGATGGATGGACCCTGTAATTATGTAGTGCCCTTCTTCATCTCTTGTTATTGTCTTTAATTTAAAGTCCAGTGTTTCTGATATAAGCATAGCTACTCCAGTTTTTTGATTTCCAGTTGCCTGATATATATTTCTCCATCCCCTTACTTTTAATCTGAAGATATCTTCCACTCTAAAATGAGTTTCTTGTAGACAACAAATAGATGGATTTGTTTTTTTTATCCATTCTGTTACACTATGTCTTTTGATTGGACCATTCAGCCCATTTACATTCAGTGTTGTTATTGAAATATGTGGGTTTAGAGTCTTTGTATCTTTTGTAGGGTTCATGTTTGTGGTGGTGTCTCTGGTATGTTTGTTCCTTGCAACACTTCCTTCAGAGAGTCCCCATCAGGATTTCTTGTAGGGCTGCCTTAGTGGTGACAAATTCTTTCAATTTTTGTTTATTTGGAAAGACTTTTATCTCTCCTTCTATTTTGAAGGACAGGCTTGCTGGATAGAGGATTCTTGGCTGCATTTTTTTTTTTTCTGTTCATCACATTGAAGATTTCCTGCCATTCCTTTCTGGCCTGCCAAGTTTCAGTAGATAGGTCTGTCACCACTCTGATAGGTTTCCTTTGGTATATTAGGGCCCTTTTCTCCCTAGCTGCTTTCAAATTTGTCTCTTTGTCCTTGTATTTTGCCATTTTTACTATGATATGTCCTGCAGAAGATCGATTCAAATTACGTCTGAGGGGAGTTCTCTGTGCCTCTTGTATTTCAACGTTTACTTCCTTCCCCAGGTTGGGGAAGTTCTCTGCCATAATTTGTTCCCAGACCCCTTAAGCACCTTTCCCTCTCTCTTCCTCTTCTGGGATTCCTATGATATGGATATTGTTGCATTTGACTGTATTGCTTAGCTCTTGAACTCTTCTTTCATGTTCCTGGATCAGTTTGTCTCTTTTTTTCCTCAGTTTCCTCTTTTTCTATAATGGTGTCTTCTAAATCACTTATTCTCCTTTCTGCCTCTTCAATCCGTGCATTGGACGCCTCCAGTTTATTATGCATCATTTTTTTCGCATTTTTAAATTCACCATGCCTATTTTAAAGCTCCAGGTTGCTTGTAGCCATAGTTTCTTTGATGTCCTCTATGGTTTTTTCAAGGCCAGCGATTAATTTTATGATTATTGTTCTAAAATCTTGTTCAGTTATGCTGCTTATACCTGTTTTGAGCAGTTCTTTAGCTGTCAATTCTTCTTGGAATTTCTTTGGAGGAGAGCTCTTTCGTTTCATCATTTTGGTTAGCTTTCTATCTCTTGTTAGTTTTAAAGACTTGTTACGCTCTCTGCACCTGTGAGCACTGCTGTAACCAAGAAGACTCTGACTGTCCAGGGCCTATCCTTTCAGAAAATGTTCTTTGAATGGTCTCTCTTGGTCTCTCTTGTTGAGACCTTGGTTATTTTACTTTCCTATTTGTAGTTATATTTGGAACTCTCCACCATGTGTACTTTGGCTTGGTTCTTGAGGTAGCCCTGGAGAAGAAAACAGACAGACAAACACACAGGGAACAGAGGCACACAAACGCACAGGCAAATCCAACAAACACGCAAACCAAGAGGGAAAACGAAAAAGTAAAAAGAAATGAGGGAGGAAGGAAGGCAAATGATAAAAAATAAAAATAGATTTTAAAAAGTCAAAAAGAAGAAAAGAAATAGAAAAAAGAAGCAAGCCGGTACTCAAAAACAATTTAAAGCATATAACCAGATTTCCCAGCTACAATTAAACAGCCGCGTGTACGCAATGCTGGTTGAAGAGCATAGAGAAGGAGAGAGAAGACAGGGTGGGGATGAGGCAAAACTGGAAATAGAATGAACAGGCAGAAGGGATAAGAAGCTTTTTTCAAAGAGCTAAAGGGTGGTATGTGGTTGGAGAGGTGAGAGAAGGACGCTGGTGTTATCCAGAGAAACTATATAGTCTAATTACTCCTGAGAGAAAGAGATGAAAAGGTAGGTAGGTGTAGAATTTACATCTACAGAATGGATTAAATGTGACTGTTTAAACAAGCCCGTGACCAGAATTAATCAGGTCTGTGTTCCGATAAAAAAAAAAAAAAAAGGAGGAGGGCATCTCTCTAGCAGTAATGGGTGTGGTTTGATCCAATGCGTCAGGCGGGAGTTCTGCCTTTGTGGTTGTGGGGAGAAGAGTGGAGGTGCTCCAGTCCCTTCTTGAACCAAGGCTGCACCTCCCTTTTTTGGGTGTGTAAACAACCCGTGCAGGGGGCGCAGCCAAGGTGGGTTGCGCTCTATATCCCAGGCCAGGCCTTGTTTTCCAATCCCAGTCCTCCCACCCCACTGAAATTGCCATAGACACAACCTCGCAGGCGATCCCCTCAGGGCAATTCCAAGCCTCTTGTCTAGCCCTGGGGACTGAGCCAGAATTGCTGCTCCCGTCTCCTCCATGTCCTGTTGGCGAGCAAGGACGGGGATCCCTGGGAGTGCTTCCTGCTTCGGGTCCCCTGGAGAGCAGGAAACCGGGTCCCTCTGTGTCTCGTCATCCGAAACACGAACTCGCTGGCAAATCTCCCAGTTTTAAGCCCTTCGCTTCCCCTCTAGGGATCCAGCCAAGCCAGAAGCACAAAGGCGCCGTTGGCGCGTGGCCTCTCCAGGTCGAGTTGGCGCGCAGGGATTTGGTGCGCAAGTAGTTGTTTTTCCGGGGATTGTTTGGGTCAGCTGGAGAGCCAGAGACTGGGTCCCTCTGTGCCCTGAGCAGAGGTCCCCAGCGACAGGGACCATGTCTTGAGCAGTTTTGACCTCTCTCTTTTCCCTCTAACTCCCCACAGAGGGGGATTGCCCCCGTCCCTCTGCTTCTCCGGTCCCGGCCTGATTTTATCTTCCCTAGTTCACACTCACGTTAGAAGGTTTTCTCAGTGGACTCTGTCTCCTTTTCCTCCCAATCTCCTGGATTCTGTAAGGGTTCCTATGGCTTCAGATCTTCTCCCTGTGAGATATGAGGGGGAGTGCAATGTATGGAGCTCCCTACTTCTCCGCCATCTTGCCCCCTGTGCCTGCTTTTGAAAATGACTGGAATTATAGCTTGTTTTCTTTTGAGGTCTGGTTTCCTTTGTTAGACATTGTGCTTTGAGTTTTATCTGTGGCTTTGTATGTAGCAATCACGCACTCTTTATCCTTGCCCTATTGATTTTCACTGCCTAACTATGAAACTCTTTATTCATCTGGTCTCTATTGTTTATGGGCACTTAGAGTATTTCACATAGCACTAGGTGATAGGGCACACACATGTTTAGCTTCAGAGGATAATCTCAAAAGGTTTCCAAAGCAGTTATGTTAATTTATCCTTTGACCTCAAAGTACAGGTGTTTCATTTAACCCATATTTTCCTAATGTTTGTTTTTGAGACAGAGAGCGAGCAGGGCAGGGGCATAGAGAGAGACACACAGAGTCTGAAGCAGGCTCCAGGCTCTGAGCTGTCAGAACAGAGCCCAGCGCAGGGCTCAAACCCACAAACCGCAAGATATTACCTGAGCTGAAGTCAAATACTTAACTGACTGGGCCACCCAGGCGCCCTGTATTTAACCCATATTCTTGCCAATACTAGGTATTGTTACTACTTTCAAGGACAGTAAGTCTTTAAATCATGACTGCATTGGTTACTCTGTAACACTTTCAAACAGTTCTTTCTTTCTTCCTTCCTTCCTTCCTTCCTTCCTTTCTTTCTTTCTTTCTTTCTTTCTTTCTTTCTTTCTTTCTTTCTTTCGTTCTTTCTTTCTTTCGTTCTTTCTTAGTTTTTGTAGTTGTTTCTGACAGGAACATTACTCCTATATAAGCAAACATATTTTTTGTACAGTTTACTTAAATCATAACCCAATAAGGTGTACACATTGCAATTGATTGATATGCCTCTTAAATCTCTTTCAATCTACAGGTTTCCTCTCCATGTTTCTTCCTTTCTAGCCATCATTTACTCAGAGAAAGGGTCATTTGTCTTACAAAGTCTCTCAGAGCCTGTATTTTTCTGATTTATCCCTATGGTGTCACTCATCATTTTCTTCTTGTTTTCTGTTATTTGCAATAAACAAATGTACCAAGCTTTATATAATGCTGGTTTAATATGTTATACAGTGCAAAAGCATTGCGTAGCTGGAATTGTGATCTCCCCATAAGGACATAAAATCCAGTTGTCACTATTCTTATGATGTTAACATTCATTAATAATATTGCCCTGATCCTTTATTTCATTATGTGTTGAACATGGTGATGTTCTTCTTTGTCATCCTTTCTTCATTTATTAGCTGAATACTTCTTTAAAGAGAAATTTTCCTTTGTCATTTGGCTAGTTATCTTAAAAAACAACCAGGGGAACCAGAAAGATACAAGTTAGATATTTGATGTCTCATTCCTTACCAATGTTCTGACTGGTAAGTTGAACACCTCGCATACTCCAAAGGTAATCAATGAGCCTAGTATTTTTGTACTTTTATGATAATCATATGGATTTTAATACAAGTGTTTCCACTGATAATAGCATTTTCTAACTGCATCTGAATGGTGTTCTATCTTTTGCTGCAGAGAGCCTTCACACATTAGATCCTAAATCCTTTTGGTTGTGATTTAGAAGCAGTTGAGAACATCCTTGCTGTGTGGTGGGACCGAATGCTCCTGGGTCATCCTGTGTTTTTCTTGTCCCAGGCCTGGATAGGCCTTCTGTACGAGAAGCTGTGGCTCCTTTTAGTGAAGAATGGTATTTAGGATTTACAATATGGGAACTAGGGGTGTCCTCTGACACTGGAATAATACTGTGTCTGGGCACTTTTCGTGAACACAACTAGAAACAAAAGGTTTAAGGATTAAATTGAGTGTTAGTAATGACACCTTCAAATTGAATTCAGGATCATAACATTTTTGTGTAGCCTCACAAATATTACCTCTTTTCTCCTTTTTCCAATTCTGAAAATTTTGGTTCTCAATGGAATCCACGTAATGAGTCATTTCCTTTCTACCTTAATATACTCACAATGGTATCAGTATAACAACACTTATTATAACACCCTAAACAATATTTTTATTATAAGCAGTTTGGAATTTCTTTTTTTATTATTTTAGAATGCACATCACTAAGGCTAACATCCAGCAAAGCTCAGAGGTATAAAGTCACTTAAATGTTTGTATCTTCAACTAGGTCACAGGTATATTCATTTGTT
Source organism: Hyaena hyaena (assembly GCF_003009895.1). Taxonomy (NCBI): domain Eukaryota; kingdom Metazoa; phylum Chordata; class Mammalia; order Carnivora; family Hyaenidae; genus Hyaena; species Hyaena hyaena. The sequence continues at coordinate 109,569 of NW_024082606.1, read as the reverse complement.
TCATATTTATTTTCACTACTTTATGAAAGTAATTGTTATCTAAATACACATGTGGTTCTAAACTGTATTCCTTCTCTTATATTTGTATATTTCATTTTGTTTAATGATAATCTTCATTATTTTATGGGAAAAAATTCTAGTCATTTATGCATTATGCATATATTGATACTGGAAGTATTAGGATTAACAAGTAAAGATTAGAGTGTACAAAGAAATGAGCTATTCAGCTCCTGCTATATATAAAGGGATATATATTTTTAATTAATTAATTAATTTAAAAATTAATGTTTTCTCTGCTCAGACAGAGCATGAGCAGAGAAAGAGGGACACACAGAATTGGAAGCAGGCTTCAGGCTCTGATCTGTCAGCACAGAGCCCAACAGAAGCTTGAACTCATGAACTGTGAGATCATGACCTGAGCTGAAGTCGGCACTTAACCGACTGAGCCACCCAGGCACTCCATACTTTCTCTTTGGAAATTGCTATTGCAATTCTAAGCTATTGCAACTTTCTGATTGTCACAGACTACGAAGCTGGAGTTCTCTCTCATCTAGCAAGAGTGCGGGTGCAGAATTGAATACGAGAGAGGCTAATGTACAGGAGGAGACAACAGTCCCAACTAGGACATTCATCTCTATATTTATTGAGCTCACAAAATATTACCCACACGGTGAAGGTAAAGAAAACAAGATCTCACACACATGAACATGGAGAAAACAATCAGTAATCTTAACTCGTGTGACTAAGAAGCAAAGGGTCTGGGAGTCAAGTGGAGTTTGTGCTCAAAGTACAATAGTATATTGGCGTCAGATAGAAATAATGTCCTGCAGGTGGTAAACAAGTTACTCGTGATCCCATTACAATATCTCACTAGCTGACTTCGGGCACTTTTGCCTTATGGTGATGGCTTTCTGCCGTAAGCTTTTTTTCTAACCCATTTATGTAAGTAGACCCTATTTCCCCACATCTGATTATTTTATTTTAAAATACAATCACTGAAGTATAAATTGAGGATCAAATACTTTAGGTAGTCTTAAAAATTCATGAAGATGTACATTTAAACCCTGCTCTATAAGAGGGCACCTGTTGTGATGGGCACAGTGTTATATGTAAGTGATGAATCACTAAATTAGACTCCTGAAACTAATATTACATTGTATGTCAACCAACTGGAATTAAAAAAAAATTGAAATAAAGGAAAACAAAAATAAAAACAAATCCAGTTATAACTTCAAATATAACTCTTTGATGTGTATCCTATCACAGTAAAATAAGTAAACAGATTAATAAATTAATATTTGTCTGGTTTCTTACAGGTTTATTTCACACCTTATTGGATCTTCAAAATAATACTGGGAGGAAAGTTTTATCCATGTTTTACCACAGTAATATTGACTTTAAATCACAATGTTTCTGCCATATTTCTATTTCATATCTGTTTTCCAGCCACTTCCTGTCTAGTAGGGTATTGGATTGGATCCAATTCATATATGGAAAATGTAACAAAGAGCTGAGTGGAAGGACAGGGTGATCTATTTTATATATAAAGGCAGAGTAATGTATTTTATTTGCTGATTGGGTAGACAATTTTTCAGTATTAGTTTTCATAAATATTCTAAATTGTTAAAAGTTGTCAAGGTATGTATTCTCTCATGTTCCACTCTGAACTTTGTTGGGTTTTCTTTTGATACATTGTAAATAACGTTACAAGTTTTCTGATTGCCATTAAGGAGCACATTTCATGAGGGATGTGGTTTTCCTTTAAAAAAAGAGCAACATTCTGATGACATTTAGAGTAGAAACACACCAAAGATGAGGTGATTCAATAAGGCATGTGCATTTGAGTTACCTAGTGGTACCCACTACAGAAGAGAGTGTGTTGGAGGCTACTAACATCAATCAGCCAAATCTAAAGGATGACTGATTACTTATTCTAACAGAAAATCTTCCTAAGAACTGGATTTAATTTTTAATATTTAAAAAATTTTTTTAATGTTTTATTTATTTCTGAGAGACAGAAATAAACCAGGGAGGGTCAGAGAGAGGGAGATACAGAATCTATGCAGTCTCCACGTTCTGAGCTAGCTGTCAGCACAGAGCTCAACTCCGGGCTCGAACCTACCAACAGTGAGATCATGTCATGAGCCAAAGTCAGATGCTTAACCAGCTGAGCCATCCAGGCTCCCTGACCCAAGACCTTAATTTACCAATACATAAAGCTTGAGAATTGTTACTGGCTCTGAAATAGGGTACAAGTTTACAAACTATTTTATCATTGTCCTCACAGTGAGATTGTCCTGTTTAGCAACTGGTGGAAGTGCTCACCTTGGGCAGTTCTACAGTCCCTTGTTTGGATGAAATGAATTCCACCACAGCTAAAATGTTTTCTGAAATCGTCACACAGAGGTAAGTGTCTGGTTTTTTTCACCTTTATTAACCCTGAGCACAAAACAGCTACATAGTGAACAGATGATACTGAAAATACTGAATGTTTTTAGAAAACTTCAGTGACCACAGACAAAAATATTCCCATTGTTTTCTCATGATATAAAACAAGTTTAAAAAGGAAAATAAAATCATAAAAGAGTCAGACATCTGTGGTTGAAAAGACATTCCCAGTTCTGCCTCTGATTTGTGATGCTAACAAGTCCTAGCCAACAATACCAGCTCCAAATCAGCCATTCATGTCCTTTTTTCTTGTCTTTATAAGAGACAACTTTCCCCAGCACCCCAGGATGCCATAGTGAATCAGTATTTAGGCTAAATTTTGCAAAATCTTTGGCACACAATTTAAGAAGATTAGCATCTATCTACCCAGCCCTCTCATTATAGTGGCCATGGTAGATGTTCTAGTAGTCCATGAACATAGGCTTCACTGCAAGATGTACAAGTCTCTAGGGAATCTCGGCCCCCTAGTGGTGGGTGGATATATTACTACTTCCATCGAACATTTGAAGTGTTTGCTGGAACATAAATTAAGGCTCAACTGGGACACATTTGCAGTACCCAGAACTTTATTGTGGAGCAATGGTTATTTCCATTACCTTCAAGGCAATCATCAAAATATATCTTTTAAAGCTTACTTATTTATTTGGGGAGAGAGAAAGAGAGAGAGAGAGAGAGAGGTGGAGGAGGGGCAGAGAGACAGGGAGAGAGAGAATCCCAAGCAGGCTCTGCACTGACAATGTGGGACTTGAACTCATGAACTCAGATCACAACCTGAGCTGAAATCAAGAGTTAGATGCTTAACCAACTAAGCCACCCAGACATCCCCAAAATTACTTTCTGAAATATGTTTTCTCTTTTTATAAATGACTTCAATAACTTCCCTCATGTCCTACCTGATAAAGGGTTGATATCCAAAATATATAAAAAACTTATATAAATCAACTCCCCCCAATAAATAATCCAATTAAAAATGGCAGAAAACATGAATAGACATTTCTCTGAAGAAGACGTACAGATGGCCAACAGACACATAAAAAGATGCTCAATATCGCTTATCTTTAGGGAAATGCAAATCAAAACTACAATGAGATATCCTCTCACATGTGTCAGAATGGTTAAAAGCAAAAACAGAGGAAACAATCAATGTTGGCAAAGATGTGGAGAAAAAGGAACCCTCTATTGCATTGGTGGAAATGCAAACTGGTCATCACATTGGAAAACAGTATGGAAGTTCCTCAGAAAGTTAAAAATAGAACTACCTTATGACCCATTAATCACACTACTGGGTATTTACCCAAAAAATACAAAAACACTAATTCAAAGGCATACATGTACTCCTATGTTTATAGCAGTATTATTTACAATAGACAAATTGTGGAAGCAGCCCAAGCGTCCATCAGTTGATGAATTGATAAAGAAAAACTGGTGTATGTATATGAAATAAAATATTATTCAGCCATAAAAAAGAATGAAACTTTGCCATTTGCAAAGTGGAGCATAATGCTAAGTGAAATAAGTCAGTCAAAGAAAGACAAATACTATAGAGTTTCAACCATATGTGGAATATAAGAAACAAAACAGATGAACAAAAAGATAAATGAGGGAGAGATGAGAGAGAGAGGAGAGAGAGAGAGAGAGATAGAGAGAAATCAAGAAACACTCTTAACTATAGAAAACAAACTGATGGTTACCAGAGGGGAGGTAAGTGGGAAGATGGGTGAAATAGGTAATGGATGTTAAGAAATGCACTTGTGATGAGCATTGGTTGATGTATGGAGTTGTTGAATCACTATATTGTATACCTGGAACTAATATAGCACTGTATGTAACTACACGAGATTTAAAATAAAACAAAAATAATTAAAAAAAATTTCTCCATGTTTGGCTAATAAGTGGCAGAGACAGGACTTGAAACAAAAGTCCGTGTTTTTTGGCCCAAACTATTTTCAAATATCACTTCATTACCTCTACTTTCAGTGGTTCTGTAGTCTGAACTCTGTCCTCTGAGTTGACAAACCTGACGATAAAGGAAAATGATGCACGGACATAAAAGGAAAAGCCACCACTGAAAAGGGCAATATAAAGGAAGAGAAGAAGGGTCTCCAAATAAAGACTTAAGATGTGCTCGAACTGGGGTACCTGGGTGGCTCAGTCGGTTAACCCTCCAGCTTCCGCTCAGGTCCTGATCTTGTGGTTTGTGGGTTCAAGCCCCATGTCGGGTTTTGTGCTCATAGCTCAGAGCCTGGAGCCTGTTTTGGATTCTGTGTCTCCCTTGCTCACTCTCTCTCTCTCTCTCAAAAATAAATAAACATGAGAAAAATTTAAAAAAAAATGTGATCAAACCTCAGCAAATTTAATTTATTTTTTTCAGGGTCTTTTTCTTTTTAATTTTATTTTAGCATTTATTCATTTTTGAGAGAGAGAGAGACAGAGCACAAGTGGGGGAGGAGCAGAGGGAGAGGGAGATACAGAATCTGAAGCAGGCTCCAGGCTCTGAGCTGTCAGCAAAGCCCGACACAGGGCTCGAACCCACTAACCATGAGATCATGACCTGAGCCGAAGTTGGATGCTTAACTGACTGAGACACCCAGATGCCCCTAGTTTATAACTTCTATTATGTTGTCAATATATTCCTTGTCACACATAAATGTCAAAAATAATTACAGTTCATTATAGTCAGAATACATCATATAATAATAAAAACACTTTGACACCCATTATCTGTGTTTACTTTTGAATAATTTTGCAGAATAGGCATTATTATCATTGTCTCATCTTTCAAATGAAGAAACCCATGTTCAGAGAGGTGAAGTGATTTGCTGTTTATATACTGAGAAAATTACGGAATCAATATTTGAGCTGAATTTCTCTGACTCCAAATAGAAGATATATTTTCCTTCCCTTGTGTCTTCTCCTATAATAAAGGAACTTCTCTTGAGACGGGGGTCTAATGTTTTCCCAGTCATAGAATTTAGTGCAAGACAATAGGCAAATGCTTCCAGCACCTTCTGCCACAGTAAACCAAGAAGTCTGTGCTGTGGGAGCATTGTTGCGTACCTGAGTCTTGATAAGAATAAAGAATTTCAGGAACCCTACCAGGGTGGCTCTGCAGTTGCATGTCCGACTTCAGCGCGGGTCATGATCTCACAAATTGTGAGTTCGCTCAGGTCATGATCTCATGGTTTGATCTCATGGTTTGATCTCATGGTTTGATCTCATGGACCGAGCCCTACTTCTCTTTTACTGATTCATTGAAAGATTTTATGGTGGGGGTGCCTAGGTGGCTCAGTCGTTTAGGTGTCTGACTTTGGCTTGAGACACGATCTCTCAGTTCATGAGTTTGAGTACCGCATTGGGCCCTGTGCTGACAGGTCAGAGCCTAGAGCGTGCTTCCGATTCTGTGTCTCCCTCGCTCTCTGCCCCTCCCCTGCTTGTGTTCTCTCTCTCGAAAATAAATAAATAAACTTTTTTTTTTTTTAAAGGATAAGGAATTTAGGACTGAAAGCTTACTTTTAAATGTGCTTGCAGAAAACAACATTGGAAATTTTTATGTTAATTTGACTTTGTGTCATGGAGCAGTTTAAAAAACTTTCCGTTAACGAAGGAATAACATAAATAATAGAAAAGCCTTAGAATACTAAAGTTGTAAAGGTTGTAGGGTTTTGTAGTCAGACTACAGTATTTACAGCATAAGTTCTGACAAATCAAATCATTAAGAATTATGTGGGTTGGGGGGTCTGGGGGACTCAGTAGGTTAAGCCTCTGACTTCGGCTCAGGTCGTGATCTCATGGTTCGTGGGTTCCAGCCCCGGGTCGAGCTCTGTGCTGACAGCTAGCTCAGAGCCCGGAGCCTGTTTCAGATTCTGTATCTCCTTCTCTCTCTCTCTCTGCCCCTCTCCCACCCAGTCTCACTCTTTTTCTCTCAAAATAAATAAGCATTTGCACAAATATATGTATTAAAAATTAATTATGTGAGTGACTAGCTTTTACTATGTTTATATGTCCACTTTTAAACTGATAGGTCCTGATTTTACAAAGGGTACCATTTTAAGATTACAGAACTGGACATAGTGATACAAAAATGAATCTAAATAAATTTAGTTTGTTTCTCCTTTTAAGACACTACCTTTGGGTTAAAATTTTAGTGAAACTAGGTAATATAAAATGCACTTAAATTTCCACTACCTTAAACACATTTATTAGCAACCACTATAAGGATAATTCACTGTTTTTCTTTATCTATGTCTTTTTTTTTTTTTTTTTACCGAAGTAGAGTGGACACGTTGTTACATTAATTTCAAATATACAGCATAGTGATTTGACAAGTCTATACGTTATGCTCTGCTCGCCAGTGTAGCTACTATCTGTCCCCGTACATTGCTAATACAATATCATTGACTTTATTGCGTATACTGCACCTTCCATCGCTATAACTTATTCATTCCATAACTGGAAGGAAGCCTTGGTGCCATACCTCCCACTTCCCTTCACCCAGTTTGTCCATCCGCTGACCCTCCTCCACTCTGGGAACCATCTATTTTCTCTCTGTATGTATGGATCTGTTTCTGCTTTTCTTGTTTGTTGGCTTATTCATTTGTTTTGTTTTCTAGATTCCACATGTTAGTGAAATTATATGCTATTTGTCTTTTTTCTACCTGACTTATTTCCTTAGGATAATACCCTCTAGTAACAAACTATAGAAATGATCCCTCTAGGTCCATCCATGCTATCACAAATGGCAAGATCACATTCTTTTTTATGGCTGAGTAATAATATATGTGTGTGTGTGTGTGTGTGTGTGTGTGTGTGTGTATGCATCTCCTTTAACCATTCACATCTATCAGCGAATGCTTGAGTTACTTCCGTATCTTGGCTATTGTAAATAATGCTGCAATAAACATAGGGGTGCTTTCTTCTTTTTGAATTCATGTTTTCACTTTCTTTGGATAAACACCCAGTAGTGGAAACGTTGGATCCTATGGTTTTTCTATTTTTAATTTTTTGAGACCTTTCCATCCTGAGTTTCACAGCAGTTGCACCAATTTGCTTTCCTATCAAGAGTGCATGAGGGTTCCTTTCTCTCCACTTCTTTGCCAACACTTGTTATTTCTTACCTTTTTGACGTTAGACATTCTGACTAGGGTCAGGTAACATCCCATCGTGGCTTTGATTTGCATTTCCCTGATGATTAGTGATGTTCCAAGTCTTCACATGTCTGTTGGCCACCTGTATGTAATTCAGACCCCTACCTCCCAACATCATACCACATAAAATAATTATCTCTTTAGTTTTTTAACCTAAATAGTAATTGCACTTAAAGTGAATTAAGAAATATCTTGTAAATGAAAAACAACGTCTCAAACTTAGATGGTGCTATTAATTATCATGATTGATCTCTTAAAATCTGTTATAATGGTGCCAAGCTGACATGTGCAAGACTAGTGCATGCTCAGAAAGCCCATTAACTTCTCGGAAAGATGATGGTCAAGATGGTAATAATATGAACTTGGCCAAGACACGCTTGAATGAAACTTGGTCTTCGGAAATAGAAGTTCCTTTTTTTTTCTACTGAGATTTTATACCAAGGCATTTTAATTATCCCCTAAAATTGCAAGAAAATGTAATCATAGCAATTAAAAGATTCCATTTCGAATGGCACAAGAAAGACGTTGTGAAATCTATTAATTATAAATTCTAGTCATGCTGTTAGAGAAATGGAAGGAAGTCAAGATTCTTCTCAAATATGACTTTTGTCTCCCTCAATAGCTGCTCTGTAAAAAGAGGATTTTAAATAAAACTAGGTAGAAACATATTGTTTGTTAAAATATTTGGTTGTAATTTATGACATTAGATCTAAACAAATGACATATGAGACTGCAGATGTGGGCAGCAATTTCTGAGAAAAAGCAATTTGAGCCAAGATGTTTAAATGTCATTGCTGGCGGCAGTTCAGAAATAATTCTGTACCTCTGCGCTCAGTAAGGCCCTTTTCTCAAAGAATTAAATGGATTAGAATTGTTTTTGGTTAACCTAGAAATGTAAACTCATACTAACATCACAGCATTAGTGTCTTTATTGAAGCCTGTATACATCAGTATCTCCTACTGATTTTCAAATAATCACCAAAAAAAAAAAAAACCTTGAATATTGATTTCTTGAAAAGCAGTGATATAAGCTACCACTGAAATTTTTAGTGCCATTGGCATTACAGCAAAAGTGGTCCTTGATGCGAATTTACTCATCTGTACACAATTTGTAAGCATTAGTATGCTACTGCTGAGAAATAAAAATTGATATTTTTTTCCTTAGCTTTGAGGTATAGCTGGCATCAGGTTAAGTTTATGGTACTATTTCCCCAGCCAGGATTTAGTTTAACTTTTGCTTTCAGTATTTTTCAGAAAATATAAGGCATGTTTCAACAGAAACATAGTAAGTTTTTTTCCTATAAATATATACTTTGGTCATTAAAGTGATTGGGCATTGGATGGGTCAGATCCAAAATGAAAGACCTGTGAATGTTATAGCAAATGTCTCTTAGATATTGATTTCCTTATTTAAAATTTCAACTACAAACACATCTCTAATAACATAAGACTTTAATATATGTGCATTATAGTCCATTTGCTTTAAGGCTCCATTCCTCCCCTAAAAGTAATTTTGCCCAGTTGTCTATCAAATGAATTCGCATTGCAACCACCAAAAATGGTAAAGTAGAAACCAAAACCTTTATCCATGAAAACAATTATTAAGTCGGCAAAGACTGTCAGAATCACCTTTCTTGGAGCTCTAGAATCTAAACAAAAATTTACAATGGCCAGAGGGATGCTAAATGACCCTTTAAAATTGGCCAAAAATAGACCAATGCATCAATGAAACAAATTGAGAACCTAGAAATTAACCCACACACAGTGTCAAGTGATTTTTGACAAAGGTGCCAAAGCGATTCAATCAAACAAAGTCTTCACAACAAACAGTGCCAGAACAACTGGTCAATCACACCCAAAATGTGATTTTAATTATAAACCCTATGCCTTTCAAAAAAATTGACTCAAAGTAGATCACAAACATAAACAAACCACAGAATTATAAAACTTCTAGAAGGTAAAAGAGAAGAAACTCTATGTGGCCTTGAGGTTTGCAAAGTATTTTTAGATACAACACCAAAAGTAAAGCCATGACAATAAGTTAATAATTTGGACTGCACCAAGTTTAAATATATCTGTCCTGTGATAGACACTATTAAAGAATGAAAAGACAAGCCACAAATTTGGAGAAAAGAATTGCAAAATACATATCTAATAAAGGACTTCTGTCTAAGATACACAAAAAACTCTTGGGGCACCTGGGTACTCATTTGGTTAAGTGCCAGACTTTGCCTCAGGTCATGATCTCATGGTTTGTGGGTTCCAGCCCCCTGTTGGGCTCTGTGCTGACAGCTCAGAACCTGGAGCCTGCTTCAGATTCTGTGCCTTGCACTCTCTGTCCCTTCCCCACATTCCCTCTCTCTCTTTCTCTCTCTCTCTCTCTCAAAAATAAATAAACATCAAAAAATTGTTTTAAATACATGAAGACTAAGAAAAATGAAAAATGGGCAAAGGATCTAAATAGCTGTGTCACCAAAAACCATATGTAAATTGAAAAGAGACATATGTTAAAATGCTTCACATCATATGGTTAATTGATTTCTGCAAAAAATGTCAAGATCATGCAATGGGTAGAAAGTAGTCTTGTCAATAATATTTCTAGGACAAATAGAGATCCACATGCAAAAGAAGGAAGTCTGACTCCATGATGATTAATTGTATGTGTCAACTTGACTGGGTCATGGTACCCAGTTTTGGTCAAACACCAGTTTAGACAGTGCTGTGAAAGTATTTTTAGACATTATTAATATTTAAACAAGTAAACTTTGAGTAAAGAAGGTTACCCAAATAATGTGAATCAGCCTCATCCATTAGCTGAAGGCCTTAAGAGAAAAGATTGACGGTCCCTCAAGTAAGAAGGGATTATCCCTCCGTCTACATTCAGACCCAAGACTCAACATTTTAACTTCTCTGCTTGCTGCTCTCCCCTGCAGATCTTGAGTTTGCCAGCCCCCCACAATCTCATGAACCAATTCCTTAGAATAAATTTCTCTCTTTCTCACGCTAATTCAGACCCCTACCTCCCTACCTCATACCACATAAAATAATTATCTCAAGATAAAATGCTTACAGACGAGAGGTAAACCTATAAAGCCATTAGAGGAAAACAGGTGAAAATGCTTTTTTTGTGTGTGAAATGTGTATTTTTCCATAATATTTTTTAAAAAGTGTAGCATTCAGAAAACTCAAACTAAATAGTTCAATGGAAAAACATATTTGAAAATGGGAAAGCTACATATACATTTTTCCTTTATTCCATCCTGGCCCACTCCATCTCTCCCCTGCCACCCATAGGCTGGAATGCTTAGTCAAAGACATATCTATTTTAGTAATCTCTGTCACAGTTTCTTCACTTCCTTTCAAATGCCTGGCTTGGATATAGAATGACATAAACACATTATTCAACATTCTAGCACTAGAAATGTCTACTTCAGTTCTATCACTGACTTAAACCTCACAGTTTGTCTCTGACAATAATAATATCAAGTGGTTCTTTCAAGAAAATATTCTACCTTCTGGGGTATGGAGCATAGACAAGAATGTAAATTTGCAGGGCTAAAATCACAAAAATTAGGACTGAAAATTTGGAAACATATGAGGCAGGAGAAACCAAAATCAGTAAATAAAGTGCAATGAATGTTATTCAGTGGTGTTGGAACTTTAGAGATTTGCTGGGAGTAATATGGAAAAATGGAGAAAAATTAAAATGGTATGATAGTAATATTTGTGGAGATGAGGCTACAGGGATTGAATTAGAAAGGGGACCTGCATTGTATGGAGAATGAATTGGAGGACATTTAAGTCTCTTCCAATCCTATAGAAATATTATAATATCATGTATTTATATTATATTAACTATGTTAATTAGTTGATTAATATCAGTGTGTTTATATAATTTAAAGTATAGTTAATTGTCTGAGAGTGGATGATAAAAAGGATGGTTAGAGCAGTGCTGAAAAATGAATCAGATATAGGTACATACCGATAGAAATAATGAGTTGGTGTTAATCAATAATTTTCAAATTACCTCCTGTAGTTAAATAATTTGAAATATCAGAAGACTTGCTAAGGAAATTAGAGAAGCAAGAGACAATTAAGTCCTTGCTAGAGATGTTAGCTAACGCTTCTGTGGATGAAGACAGAGAAAATATCATATTCACATAATTATGGCACGATATGCACATTCTTCTAATGTAAGACTTAGGAAGTAAGGAATCCTTTTTGGTACCCCAAAGCAATAATCTCCTGAAAACTTAATGGTAAAAATGGGGATTACTGTGGATTGGGATGGAAGAGTGAGGGTGTAAGACAATTCTCAAGATATGCAGATAGATATGAGACCAGGAATAAAAATTTAATGCTATTCAAAGCATTAAAAGTATAGAAAGGAAAATAGAAAAAAAAGAAATATCTCAGAGGTAAAACACGTAGAAGGCAAGTAGGCATGAAATTAATAATTATTTTTAAATGCTAACATGTTGAATTCATTTTAAAATCTGGCTTTAATAAGAAAAGTAGGCAGGAGCATTTTGCACAATTAGATAGTAATGGAGAATTTGTAAAATATCTACTAATAAAATGTAGCAAAGTGAATATTTTTTGAAATGAGCATTAAAAACCATTAGGTTTAGATAAAGTTATTCTAATATGATGAGGAAATTATCTAATTTGACAAAAAGAATTTATTTTGAAATGGCAAAGTAAGGTAGAACAAGGAATGCAATTAGGAAAAGTACAGACAGTCTAGTTCTTTCATCAAATATACTAGGCTATTCTGCAAATTATTTCTATTCACATTAGTAGGATAAGGATTTTAAAACAAACTGAAATATTAAAATGGCAAAAGAGATTGATCACCATATACTGACTAGAATTTATGAGTTGCATTTGGAAGAGATCAATTGTCCTGTCCCACGAATAAGGTCCTCTCACTCCTATTTAGTCCTCTTTCTAAGATTTGTATAGAATTTCCATTTATCACTTGATAATGCCCTCCCGTGTCATGGAGATGACTATAGGATGTTCTGGCTTTCGAACACACTGTGTCCCCAAGCAGCCAGAGAAATTGTCTTATTTTTACAAAGTTTTCCACTCAAAACCTTATGAAAATTTGTCTTAGAATAAAATCTTAGGTCCCAATTATGACTTATTGGGACTTATTTCAAGACTTATTTCAAACTACCTTTCCAATATCTTCTAATATTACCCTTTCCTCACCCTTCTCCCCCATACACACATTTCAGTCAGTCTTGGCATCTCCTTGCTGTTCTTTAAGAATACTAGTCACGTTGTTTCCTTAGAACACTCAAGGTTGCAATTCCTTCTTTCTGATGTACCCTTATCTCAAATATTCTCACTAGTCCCTCAACACATTTATATCCCTGATCGAGTCATTTCTTCAGAGAGACTTTCTCTGGCCAAGCTGTCTAAAACAGCAGACTAACCGACTGTGCTTTTTTTTTTTTTCTTGTAACAATTGTCACTACATCTACTTCATTTATCTGTTCATGTGTTAATTTTAATGTCTCCATTTATTATCTGTCTCCTCTATGAGACTATATGTTTCATGAAGTTGATGCCTTTGTCTGTCTGGTTTAAGGTTGGATTCTCATGTTTGGTAGAGGTTATGGGCTCAATAAGCATATATTGAATGAAATAAATAAGGAAAGAATAGACAAATATGCCCGGTTCATGGTCCCCTGTGGTGTAGTTCAAAGAACTCTAAAAGCCTGTCTAAGAAAAAGTCCCCTCTTATTGGTATCTTAGACATTTCACTTTCTGTGTCATCTTTTGACCCAAGGTATATAAATACCATATGTATGCTACTTCTTATGCTTTATACTTCTATAATCTTTCTTTTTCATAATGTGGGAAGCTTTCCTGGATGGAGTCTTTTATGGGAGGATCAGAGGTGAGGGTATAAATGGCATGCCTATTAAGTTTGAGGAGGAAAGCAAATAACAATTGTGAATGGTAGAAAAGAGGAAGAAATATGGAAGCAATGCCTTATAAAAAGTGATATCATTGACGACTTCCAGATGCTGAGTTTCTTAATATTGACTGGGTTCAGGGAAAGTAAAACATGGAAGACATCTTGGATAATGACTTTGAATGGAACTTCAAACCCACGATGTCCATAATGAATATGAGACATAATAATTGCCTGTACAAACTTTATTCATAGCTAGACTTATGCCTCAAACTTGTTTGCTCTTTCTATTGAGCTGAACTGCAACAAGTATAATCATCTTGCACAATTTCATCTCTTAGGCCTGAAGTCACAACTAAAAGCCATTACCCAAAGAAGCAGTCTGTTAGTTCTTCATCCTGAAGCATAACTTTAAAGAACAAGGCCATCTCAATTACAGAGAAGAGACTGCACCCCATAGTTCTACTGAGTGTTCTTCTACTATTCTCACTGAAAACTATTTTCCAATGATTTCTGATGACAAGTTAATAAAAACCATCAACAGAGAGGATTGGAAGATATAAAGAAGACTTGTAGAAATCACTACAAATGAATAAAATTAAATTTGATTAATTTATCTTAATTTGCTTCTCCTGATCATTAACAATGTTAAACATCTTTTTCACTTATTTTCCATTTAGATTTAATTTTTGGTGCAATGTCTATTCATGTCTTTTCACCAATTTTTGAGTAGAAGACTTGTTTGTTTTTGTTTTCTTTTGGAGAGAGACAGAGGGAAAATGTGGGCCAGAGAGAGGGAGAGAGAGAGAAACAGACAGGCAGGCAGGCAGACAGACAGACAGACAGACAGAATCTTAAGCAGGCTCCATACTCAGCACAGAGCCCGATGCCAGGCTCGATTCCACAACCCTGGGATCATGACCTGACCTGAAATCAAAAGTTGGGCGGACAGCCTACTGAGCCACTCAGGCATCCCAGAATGCTTGTTTCGTTATGGTTGAGTTTTGAGAATTCTAAAAACCTATTCCAAATGCAAGTACTTTATCAGTATATGATTTGCAAATATTTTTTTACCATTCCATATCAATTTTTTCTTCTTCATAACAGGGTCTTTCATGAAGAAACAATTTTAACTTTGATGAAATCTATTTGCCAGTTTCTTTAATGGGTTGTACTTTTGGTTCATGTATATGAATACTTTGCCTAGCACTAGATAGTGAAACTTTTATTTTATGTTTATTTCTAACATTTTTATAATTTTTATGTTTTAAACTTATGTTTAGTGTCTGTCATTAATGTGGGTAAGTTTTTGACTATTCTTACTTCAAGTGCTTCTCTTATTCTGTTCTCATTTTCTTTTCCTTTTGATATCCCAGTTACATCTTTGGCATTGCTCCAGTCTTAGGATATTTGCTTTTTTCATTCAATTTTTTGTTTTTGTTTTGTTTGTTTTTTGTTTTTTTGCAATTCAGTTTGGGTATTGTTTATTATAAGTCAAGCTCAATAATTATTTTCCTGAACCCTGTGAAGTTTTCTGAAGAGCCTTTTAAAAGTTTTCTTCATTTCTATTACACTGTGTTTTATTTCTAGGGTTTATTTTTAAATATTTCTCTAAATTCCCACATCTGTTTACATTGCCACGCTGCTCTTGCATACTGTCTACTTTTGCCATTGAAATCCTTAACATATAAATCATAGTTATTTTAAATCACCCATCTGATAAGTCCAATATCTGTGTCATGTTGAATCTGATTTTGATGATTGCTTTGCATATGTCTTCTGGGTTTTCTTTGTTGAAATTCAAACATGATGGATCAGATATTAAATACTTAGGTACATAGGCATATAGTATAAAAATTTGTGGTAATCGGAATATGCTGTGTTTCATATGTGTGATAGCTATAGTGGTTAAAAGACTCAAATTCCTCTAGCTTTAAGGTTGTTAGAGGGGGGTCTCCTCTTAGTCTTGGGCTTCCCTAAATACCCACCATCAAAAAGAAGTAATATTTTCCAACTCCTTTAATTGTAATCCACTGTTATTATATTGAGGCCCTCTTGGTGGTAGTAAAGTATGAAGGTATGAAGAGCATTCTATAATATTTCTATGATATATCACTCTTTTTTGGGTCTGTGTCTACAGATAGTGACTTTTACTCACATTTCTCCAGTGGCATATCTTTTCCCTCCATCCCCCTAATTGCTTCCCTGGTATTTCCAATTGATTTTCCTGAATCCTTGACCTCTGTTGACTATGATATTTTTCTCCTCTAGATGAGGAAGGAAGGTTTGAAGAGTTATAGGGAAAGGGATATCATTTTTCCAGCTGGAATAAAGTTTTGGAAAAAGGCTTAGAATTTAGGTCATTTTTACAAAAAGGTTCTGAATATATTTCACACTGATTATGCCTCCCTCCCACTGCCAAAGATATCAGAACAATTTTCCCAGATATTCACCGTGAGAGCTTGGTAGAGTACCAGAATGTACAGACACCAAAAGTGTAGGAGCCTGCCTAATGACTGTAGCTCCCAGGAGTTGCTCATCTCCATTTATCAAAATTATCATTTGCATTCCTGCCAGTTAATGGCTCCATTAGTGTCTGGTCGAGATAAGTGGATCTCAACTATGTCTCTGGATGACTTCGTCTTTCCGTATTTCAGACTGGCAGGTAGCCCTTGACTTCAATTCTCCGACAGGCCAAGGAAAACTTGTTGATTTTCAGTTTGTCAAGCTTTCCCTGGTTATAAAGATGAAAGTGGGGACCACAAGCCCTTTACATGCGGGTGCTTAAACTGGAGGTCGCCTCTCATTGATTTAAAAGACTGTATCAATGTCTAAACTTGCATGTGATTGGTAATATTGGGATAGAGTATTTAAAGAATATATAAAGATTACAACAATGAAATGGCAATCTATAATGGCAATGTGATATTTCTAGATTTCCTCTCAGTAAATGAAAGACAAAATTTAACATTTCTAAGTATACAGCAGATTTTAAAACATAATTAATAGAATTTTCTAAGAAACACAGACATAACCCTGTGTTTGATCCATCAACAGTATAAGTTGACTGGTGAGGAACATGGTTTTGAATATGCAGATCCCCTTATACATGGATTTTAAAAATAAATACAGTACAAAACTATAAATACATTTTCTCCTCCTTATGATTTTCTTAATAACACTTTCTTTTCTCTACTTTATTGTAAGAATATAGTATACAATACATTTAACATTAAAAAATGTGTTATTTGACGTCAAGCTATTAGGACGGCTTCTGGTCAACACTAAGCTATTAGTAGTTAAGTTTTTGAAGAGTCAAATACACATAAATTTTCAGCTGGGGGTTCAGCACCCCTCCCCCTCATGTTGAAGTGCTAACCACTCTAAAAGGTGGGAATGATATCTCATTGTGGTTTGGATTTGCATCTCCTTGATAATTAGTGATGTTGAGGACATTTTCATGTACCTGTTGACTATTTGTATGTCTTCATTGGAAGAATGCCTATTTAATTCCTCTGACCACTTTTTAATATGGTGCTGTTAGAAGGTGGAGGAGAGAGAGCAAAATATCCTCTAACCTGAGAAGTCACTTTGAGACTGGAAAACAAAGCAAGCCACTCTATACCATTTAAACAGAATTTTATTCAAGTTAACTAACTGACAGGGGGTATCAGGTACAGCACAATCCATGGCAGCTGTTCAGTTATTGTCCACAAAGTCTGGACCTTAATCCACATATTTTATAGAGTGAAGGGATCATTATGGTGAGGACAAATAGTAGTTATCTAAAGTGACACCATCTATGCACCCAAGGGAAGCTCAGTACAAACCTTCCTGCATTCTGGTCAGAGCATATGTTAACCTTCAAGGCCCTTCTGAACGCATAGCCTCAAGGGAAGGCATTGCACAGACACTAACAAAATGGAAGGCCAAAGACGGAGTCCATATTGACAGCATTCCTACAAATGGGTTTTTGCTGTTGACTTGAATGAGTACTTTATATACTTTGGTTATTGCCATTTATCAGATACATAATTTAAAAATATTTTCTACCACTCTGTAGGTTACCTTTTCATTCTATTGTTTCTTTTGCTATGCAGAAGTTTTGAGGTTGGTATAATATTACTGTTTTGTTTTTTAATTTTGTTACCTATGCTTTTGGTATCCTATCCAGAAAGTTGTTAAGCTGTTGCTGAGATGAATATCAAAGAGCTTTTCCCCTATGTTTTCTTCCAGGAGTTTTAGGGATTCAATTCTTATGTATAAGTATTTAGCCTATTTTAAGTTAACCTTTGTGAGTGTTTTAAGATAGGGGTTCACTTTATTCTTCTGCATGTGGTTATCCATATTTCCCCAAATCATTTATTGAAGGGACTAACACTTCCGCTTTGAGTATTCTTGACTCCATTGTCCAGTATTAGTTGACCATATATATGACAACTTACTTCTGAGTGGTAAATTCTGTTTCATTGGTCTCTGTGTCTGTTTTCATGCCAATGGCTGTAATATTTGGATTACTATAGCTTTGTACTGTAGTTTGAAATGAGAAAGCGTGATGTCTCCAGCTGTGCTCTTTGTTCTTGGGATTGCTTTAGCTATTGTGAATAATACAGCTATTAACATTTATGTACAAGTTTTTGATGCATATGTTTTTATTTCTCAGGCTTATTTTGCTGTGTTGCTAAACTTTCATAAGTGGACTCTAAGGCTCTCCCAGAGCTGCTTTTATTCATGCAGAGTTGTTTAATCATTGATCTTGGTGGGGGACATGGAGCCTGTGTTCTCCTCTGTTGTCACTTCTTTCTTTTCTTACCCTCAAATGTTGTGACTCTTTGTCATTCCCACTTAGAAAATTCTACACTTCCATCTACATTGAGCCTGTGTTCCCTCCTGGATGGTGCTTCAGTAAAATATACATGAGTGGACTGCAAATTTATGATGTGAGTCCTTAATATTGCTGACAAATTAGATCATAACTTCTTAGTTGATTCAGTAACAACACTCAACTCTTTTGCACTTTTTTCTTTCTCCTTAATTACCGTACTTCTTCTGGTATAGCTCAGAGCTAAAGAACATGCATTTTGTTAGGAAAATGTAAATGATCAGAATATAATTTTCACAGGCACCCAAGACCACATCTACCCATTAGCATATGTACTCATATATTTAGTATTATTTTTTGTTTCTCATGTCCAGTGAAATACTTGTATTCTAATTTTATTCTCTCACTTTTCTCCAAGAATTTTGGTCTAATAATTTTTGAGAACTTCTACTACAAATATCAGTTTTCCCACTCTATTGAATCATTGACTTATTGGCTAGTCACATCAGTGGATATGTGATACTAAACATAATGCTTTTAAAATGCACTCTCCTGGGGCATCTGGGTGGCTCAGTCATTAAGGTTCTGACCTCAGTTCAGGTCATGACCCTGAAGTTAATGAGTTCGAGCCCCGCATGGGACTCTGTGCTGACAGCTCAGAGCCTGGAGCCTGGAGCCTGCTTCAAATTCTGTGTCTCTGTCTCTCTCTGCCCCTCCCCAGCTCATGCTCACTCTCTCTCTTTCTCTCTCTTTCTCTCTCTCAATTAAATTAAACATTTAAGTAAATAAATAGATAAATAGATTTAAAAAATAAATAAAATGCACTCTCCTGATGCCTTAACAAGAAATTTGCTCCATTATAAAGCAAACTAAACTGCAATATTATATTTTGATCAATAGTTGGTGAGAAAGAAATTCTGAATGTATCATTTAAAGGGATAGTAAACTTCTTACAAAGTGGAAGGAAATAGAACTACACAGACACTATTTAAGACTGTCACCTTCATATGATCCAATGTTTAGACTCTAGGTCAGTGTTGCCTCAGAACATATATTACAGTAATATTAGAAAACGAATTGTAATTTTATTATGGGTATAAGTCCAATAAAAACAAAACACTGTTTCCCAAATAATGAGAAACTTACCATCTCCACCAATATTTCCCCAAGAGTTCAGCATCTAGATCATCTTTTTTTTTCTTTAATTAAATTTCCTTTCCTTCCATTGTTTAAGGATTTCTGCTTTGGGCAATAGTTTGTGGCTAAAGCTTTCCTCAGACATAGTGTAACAGAAAGAACAGAGAAATGCAAAACTACCCAGCTGGCATTCAAATATTTCCCACTTTTAATCCCAGTAAGTAAATATGTTCAATTCCTACATGAAACAAAGTCTCAATTGATTAGATTTTCAGAGCAAGTCCATTCCTCTGTGTATCATGTTATCCATATCCAGTATTAAATTACTAATAGATATCTGGTAGTATCTATGAAGAGTACAACTTTCTCCTATGAGCAGCAATCAACATTCGGAGATTTTTAAGGATTAAAAAAAATGGGTGTAACAAATCTTATTGAAAGGTCAAAATTAATCCAGTCTCCTTTATAATTCTCTTATGCAAATTGTAAAGTTTTTTTTTTCCTTCCAGCTTAATGGGTACTGACCATTAGAATTCCAAATATATGACACTTATTTAAATATAACTTACTGCTAGACAGGACTTCTAGTAAGCCACAGTGGGGAATTGAATAGATAAAAAAATAAAATCTAAGAGAAGAGACTATCTGGCATCAAAAATGGCTCGGTAGGATACAAATAAGTAAAACATGGGGATGAAATGAATTGGAACTGAATCTATTTGCATTAGGGATTGAACATGATGTGCTCAGTAGGAAGGTTTGAAACACTTCACTGAACAATAGAAAAATAAGTTGAATATTTTAGCAATGTTTCAGAATTCCCCCAAATGAGCTTTTGTTGTATAACCCATTTCAGCCATTTTCTTTCCAAAAGTAATGGTTTCTTAATATGTCCTTTTAAAAAAAAAAAAAAAAAACTTATGATTTTCCCTCAAATGCAGTCAAAATTCCAATACAAATGAAATTTCTCTCTGAGCAGCCACTTTCTTTTGGTGGTTCCAAAGGATTTTTGGTTGATGCTATAGTGTTGCTGATTTTAACTTGACCTAGGTTTAGCTTCTTTTGCTCTTACCAAAACTATTCCCTTCAAAGTGCTTTCACATGAGGAACGGACAACATGAAACGATCCCATGTTCCCTGAAGAAGCCCTGTGTCCTGTGAATATTCTCAAATGTAATTAATTGCGTGATAAGAAAGCACTGCCTTTTGCCATATATTTGTTTGTTCGTATGCTTGTTTGTTTCAGCTAATAGTATGTCTACATCCCCATCTGTATTAGTTTGCAAGACTGCCCTAACGAAATACCATAAAAGGGGTGGCTTCAATGGCAGAAATGTATTTCCTCACAGTTCTAGAGACCAGAAGTCCAAGACCGAATTGTAGGCACTGTTGGTTTCTCCTGATGTGTCTTCTTGTCTTTCAGATATCCACCTCATTATGTCGTCACATGGACTTTCCTCAATGGGTATGCTTCCCTCGTTCCTCTTTTTGTGCATCCAAATTTCATCTTCTTATAAAGACACCAGTCATATTGGATTAGGTCATTCATATTAGTCTTAATTACCTCTCTACAGGCCCATCTCCAAATACAGTCAGATTCTGAGTTACTGGAGGTTAAGGTTCTAAAATATGAGTTTGGGGAAGACACAGTTTAGCCCAGAACATCATCCAGAATGAATCCATCACACCATGTAAATTTTCAAATGAGAGAAGTACAGAAATTATCCTAAAAAGTAATGGAGACCACTATTTACATTATTGTATAAGGTTCTGCGTGAGACCCAGTATAAGTGAGTTCTAATACTTTGTAGTTATGACCACATACTAAAAGTTTGACATTGAAAAGAGTCAGAAATAGTTTCTTGGCAAATTTTATCTCTTATAAGGCATAACAATGCACTATCAGTGCAGATAAAGAACACCCGGAAGCTAATAAGAATGGAACTCTGCCTATTCAGTGAGCAGTCTACACTAAATTTTGTTGAATGAATAAGTGAATGAATAAAAAGGGCATTAAGGGTGTGCCACTGAGACATTCTGGTTACCCAAAAATGCTGATGCCTTCCCATAGTATGAATATGAGAATGAAATAAAATACTTTATGAAGTGATTATAATGCATTTGCAGATTATTTTGGATTTATTTTACATAAGCAAAGAAACAAACATTAAACTGACTGTAGCATTAAACAAAAAGCTTCTAGGATTTAGCCTTCCATACAAACCTCATCTTCTGTCATGATCACACTTTGATGTTTTGAAAATTCAATACACGGCTGCAGGCAATCTGCTTTCTTCACAGCCCAGGGCTAATCTCATGCAAGTAGGTGCTCATGTTGTCCTTCTCATCTATCTCAGCTCTGTTCCAACAAGATCACTAGTTGGAAGCATTTCCATATTTTAGACCACCAGGTAGAATTAGGTATTCCATCCCATTGCCTCCATTGAATTTAGTGTGACTTTTTGCTTATAGGTATGAATATATGCCATGCAAGCAATATAGGGAATATCTTGAAATTTTATTTACAGAAACATGTGTAATTCTCATTCCATACCTAACTTTTATTTTTGGTAAAGCCTGGGCGGGCCATAAAATCAAATTAAGAAAACACCAAAAATTAGCTAAATTTGGAGAACTCTGCCACTAGTGGCCATGGTGCCAAAGAGGCCCTGAGGTAAGTGCAGAGGATTTCTTAAAACTCAGCCCTTGTTTCTGTTAAATAGGGTCAGTTTGTATTGTACTTATGTATTGTATGTGAGTCCGTATAATGTTCTTAAAATGAATTTGAACCCTATCACACAATAAACAATAATACAGTGTTTGTACTTAATTAATCTTGACTCTTACCCTTATATATTTATAAAAGTATAAGGCAAAATACGTGCTGCGATAAATAACAGAAGAAAGAAAGAAAAAAATAACTGCTCATAATTTCTCAATTTCCTACAGCCTCTCTTTCCCTTCATATGAATATGCATTTACATCTGTATCAATGCTCATGTTTACATATAAACTCAAAAACTAATTTTTTATTAGATCATAGTATAATCACTACACAGACATTTCTCATTTCCATTCCTCCGATCTGCTGGTACAAGCAATGATAGTTATTGGAGTTTTTAAATAAATATTCCAGCTCTTTCTCCTCTAGCTTATTCAACTTCTTCACCTACTGAAAGATAAGCATGACCATAAGACTTGCTGTGACCAATAAGATATGAACAAATCAAATTTATGTATTACCTCTCCAAAGATGCTATATAGACAGTGGCCACTTCACTACAGTCTCTTTTTCTAGAGAAAGTAAACATTTGAGATGGTAACTGATGCTCCAGGCACCTCTGCTGACGTGGATGGATATACAGGGAGCATTGTTGTTTTTAAGACAGTGAGATTTGGGGATTGTTACTGCAGTAAACCATACTATTCTGAACCAGGACAGGAAGGTCAAGTCCTTTATTTTTTTAAATTTCACAATATGAATTTATAACAATATAGTCACTCACTTTCCAAGTGATAAATGTTGGATTATTCTTTAACCAATCACCTTATACATATATTGTCAAAACTGGTGGTTTTATCTGTAAAGGACAATTTCTCTAAAGTTCTGAGTCACATGGAATGGTTGAAATGTTCACATTGCTAGTTGCAAGGCTAAATAGGAATTTGAATAAGTGGTGGGTAGGACATGAAGAGAGGTATGAGAAATTATAATAATCACAAAAAACAATATACTAATATACATAAAAATTATAATACAAAAAGCCAATATGGTAATATATATGAATAACTATTGTGAATAATTCATTATTCTAAGTACTTTACTTATTTAATAAGTTCATTTCATGAGGTGGGTGCCAGTGCATTCCCCTTTTACAGAAGGTGCCTTAACCAAAAAACGAATAAATTAATTCATTGCTTAAGGTCACATGGCTAGTAAAAGGTGGAGTTAGGAATTGGAGGCAGCTAGTAATCTAAGATGATATCACCTCTTTTATGTGTCCATAAAACTAGAAACACACACACACATTTTTTGATGAAAATATTTCTCAGAATTGCTAAAATTTAAATAAAAACTTATAAATAACTAACTACCACTACCTTTGGGTATCAACCCTGCTCTCCCACTTCTTTATCCCCAAAATCCCCTCTCTCATTCTGATTTACAAAGGGAAATAATTTCCCCAGATGTTAAAATATGAAAAAGCTGAAGAGCCATTCTTAGTGATTTGGATTAAATAAAAATATAGAGAATGTGTAGAAAACATATAGAATATATGTGTGGAAATATGAATGATTTTCATGACAATCCCTATCCAGAAAATAGCCATGGTTACTACTAGTTAGTATATTGTGTTATTTTTCAGTAGGTATATTTAATACTTTAGTTCCTCACAAATAATGTTTCCATTCACTTTATATTTATACTGGCTACACAGTCAGGACTTTCATAATTTTTTCTCTCTACCTTTATATGCAGTTGAGGCCATGGTAGATGATTTCATAATGCTAAAAATGTGTTGTTTTTTTAAAAACTGCATTTTACTATAACCTGTCATGTTTCAAGATTTTGCATTTTCTTGTCAAAGTCTTACTTGTTTACTGGAGAGTTTCCTCTCTTTTTAATATTCAATGAATTCAGAAGTTGTTTGCCTCCTGGGTTAGGCAAACCCAGTGACTGGCTTAAGGTTGTTTAATTACATAAACATTATCAAATGAGCATTTGGCGTATAAATCTAGTTTGCAAAGATGTGGTAAATAAATTGATACTACTTACCCAAGCAAATCACCATTTAAAAAATTGGGGGCGGGGGGGCTTTTTAAGTTTTTTATTTTAACTCCAGTTAGTTAACATACAGTGTTATCACAGTTGCAGCTGTACAAATACAGTGATTTAACACTTCCATATGACACCCAGCGCTCATCATGACAACTACACTCCTTAATCTTCATCACCTATTTCACCCATCCCCCAACCTCCTCCCCTTTGTTCTCTATAGTTCAGAGTCTGTTTCTTGATTCCTCTCTCTCTCTCTCTCTCTTTGTCTCTTTTCCTCCCACTCTTCATTTGTTTTGTTTCTTAAATTACATTCCATTATAGATAGATAGATAGATAGATAGATAGATAGATAGATAGATATCTTCTTTGTATATTCATCAATTAATGGACACTTGAATTACTTCCATAATTTGACTATGGTAAATAATGCTTTATAAACATAGAGGTTGTGTATCCCTTTGAATTACTGTTTTTGTATTCTTTGGGTAAATATCCTGTAGTGTGATTACTAGATCATAGGGGAGTTCTATTTTTAGCTTCTGAGGAGACTTTTTACTATTTTCCACAATCGGCCACAACAGTTTTCATTCCCATCAACAGTGTATGAGTTGAGTTTTCCTCCACATCCTTGCCAAAATCTATTGTTTTTTGTTGTTGTTATTTTTGTTGTTGCTTTTGCTTTCAGCCATATCTCATCATGTTTTTGATTTGTATTTCCCTGATGATGAATGATGTTGCACATCTTTTTATGTGTCTATTAGTCATCTGGATATCTTCTTTGGAAAAGTGCCTCTTCCTGTTTTCTGCTCATTTCTTAACTGGGTTATTTGTTTTATGAAGTGGAGTTTGGTAAGTTCTTCATAGATTTTGGCTACTAACCCTTTATCAGATATGTCATTTGCAAATATCTTCTCCCATTCCATAGGTTGCCTTTTAGTTTTGTTGCTTGTTTCCTTTGTTGTGCAGAAGCTTTTTATTTTGATGTAGTCCCAATAGTTTATTTTTGCTTTTGTTTCTCTTGCCTCAGGAGACATATCTAGAAAAATGGTTGCTATGGCTGATGTCAAAGAAGTTCTTTTCTAGGATTTTTGCCTGCGTTCTCTTCAGGGATTTTTATGTTTTCAGATCTCATAGTTAGGTCTCTAGTCACTTTTTCCCTTTCTTAATTTAAATTTTAGTTAGTTTACATACAGTGCAATATTGTTTTCAAGAGTAGAATTCAGTGATTTATTACTTACATACATTACATATATTGTGCTCATCACAATAAGTGTCCTCCTTAGTACCCATCAGCCATCTAGCCCATCTCCCACCCACTTCTTTCCATTGACCCATAGTTTGTTTTCTATCAAGAGTTTCTTGTGGCTTGTTTCCCTCTCCTCTCCCTGGCTTCCCGTATGTTCATCTATTTTGTTTCTAAAATTTCATGAGTGAAATCATGTGGTATTTGTCTTTCTGTGATTGATTTATTTCACTTACCATAGTACAATCTAGCTCCATCCATGTTGTGGCAAATGGCAAGTATTCAAGATTTCATTCTTTTTGATGGCTGAGTAATAGTCCATGGTATATATGTATCTTCTTTATCCATTCATCAACTGATGGAGATTTGGCTTGTCTCCATAGTTTGGTTATTGTTGACAGTGCTACTATAAATATTGGGGTATGTGTACCACCTAGAATCTGGATTTTTGTATCTTTTGGATAAATACCTAATAGTGCAATTGCTGGATCATAGGATAGTTCTATTTTTAGTCTCTTGAGGAACCTCCATACAGTTCTCCAGTACAGAGATACTAACACTTTATCAGATACGTCATTTACAAATATCTTCTCCTATTCTTTAGGCTGCCTTTCAGTTTTGCTGATTGTTTCCTTCAGTGTGCAGAAGCTTTTCATCTTGATGAAGTCCCATTAGTTCATGTTTGATTTTGTTTCTCTTGCCTTTGGCAATATGTCTAGTAGGAAGTTGCTCCTGCCAAGGTGAAAGAGGTTGCTGCCTGTGTTCTCCTCTAGGATTTTGATGGTTTCCTGTCTCACATATAGGTCTTTCATCCATTTTGAATTTATTTCTGTGTATTGTGTAAGAAGATATCCAGTTTCATTCTTCTGCATGTTGCTAGTTAGTTTTCCCAGCACCATTTGTTGAAAAGACTGTCTTTTTCCCATTGGAAAAAAGAATTTTTTTTCCTGCTTTGTCCAAGATTAATTGATGATTAATTTCTGAATTTTCTATTCTGTTCCAGTGATATGAGTGCTTATTTTTATACCACTACCATACTTTTATTTTGGATCATTCTAGCTTTGTAATATAGCTTAAAGTTCGAAATTGTGATGCCTCCAGCTTTGCTTTTCTTTTTCAAGGTTGCTTTGGCTATTTGGGTCTTTTTTATTGCCATACAAACTTAGGATTGTTTGTTCTGTTCTGTGAAAAATTCTGTTGGTATTCTGATAGAGATTGCATTAAATGTGTAGATTGTTTTTTATTGCATTTTAACAATATTTTTATTTTATTTTTATTTTTATTGCATTTTAACAGTATTTGTTCTTCCAATCCATGAGCATGGAATGCTTTTCCATTTCTTTGTGTCATCTTCAATACATTTCATCGGTGTTTTATAGGTCTTTCACCTCTCTGATTAGGTTTATTCCTAGGTTGTATTATTTTTGGTGTAATTGTAAATGGGATCTTCTTAATTTTTTCTTTCTGCTGCTTTTTAATTGATATATAGAAATTCAATAGATTTCTGTACATTGATTTTGTATCCTATGACTCCACTGAATTCCTTGATCAGTTGTAGCAGTTTTTGGTGGAGCCTTTTGAGTTTTCTTTTTTTTTTTTTTTTTTTTTTTTTTTTGGGAGAGAGAGAGAGAGACAGCGTGAGCAGGGGAGGGTCAGAGAGAGAGGGAGTCACAGACTGAAACAGGCTCCAGGCTCTGAGCTGGCAGTCAGCACAGAGCCCGACGCGGGGCTCGAACCCACGAACCGCGAGATCATGACCTAAGCAAAAGTCGGACGCTTAACCGACTAAGCTACCCAGGCGCCCCTTGAGTTTTCTATAAATAGTATGTCATCTGCAAATAGCGAAGTTTTACTTCTTCTTTACATATTTGGATACCTTTTATTTATTTTTGTTGTTCAATTGCTGTGGCTAGGACTTCCAGTACTATGTTGAATAAAATTGGTGAGAGTGGACACCTTTGTCTAGTTTCTGACTTTAGGGAAAAAGTTCTCCGTTTTCCCCCATTAAGGATGATGTTAGCTGCAGGTTTTTCATGTATGGCCTTTATTGTGTTGAGGTATGTTCCCTCTAAACCTAACTTGTTGAGAGTTTTTATCATGAATGGACATTGTATTTTGACAAATGTCTTTTTCTGCATCTATTGATATGATCACATGTTTCTTATCCTTTCTCTTATTTTCAAAATATTTTTTAAATGTTTATTTTTGAGACAGAGAATGATAGAGCCCTAGTGGGGGAAAGGCTGAGAAAAAGGGAGACACAGAATCCAAAACAGGCTCCAGGCTCTGAGCTGTCAATACAGAGCCGGATGCGGGGCTCAAATTCCCAAATTCTGAGCCAAAGTTGGATGCTTAACCTACTGAGCCACTCAAGCACCTGTTATCCTTCCTCTTATTGATGTGACATATCACATTGGCAAATCATCTTTTTAGTTGAATAAAATATTCATTTGCTTTTAAAGAAAATATATGAACTGTGAATTGAGAGTATCTTATGAGGAAATGGCTTATAACAAATCATTTGAAACATTGAGAAGACAAATTGAGAAATAGCAAGAAGCATAAGAACCAGTTACTTGTCAGGCTCTTATCTAGTGCTTAACTATCTCTTTACAGTCTTGCAATAACCACATAAAGCAAATATCACCAACTAATTTAAAATTATAACAAATATGTTCAGTCGAGGCTTTTGATACTGTAGTTAATTTGCCAATAAAGTCATGATATAAATGCTATACCTTCTCACTCCTTAGCCCATACTTGTTTCATTACCCTGTGTGCACCCCAGTGTTGTGGGCCAATGTAAGTTGTAACTTTCAAGAAAGGAACGATTTGGAGGAATAAATTGAAGAAAGAAGACATCTGTCTATATATTTTTAGTGTCTGAATCACTAAAATTTTCTAAAATCCTTTTAAGAGGAATCCAAGCATAAACATTCTTCATTATACTTATGAAAAAGTCTGAAAATACACTACTAAAGTTATTCATGAATCATGCTTGAGGGGGAACAAAGAAGAAAATGACTTTTTAAAATCCATACACTTATTAATATGTTTTTAGAAATCAGTCTTAGATTAGAGGGTTCTTTTAATTGTTGGCTATGCTTTTTTGAAAAGTAAAGCATCAACAACCGTATAAATATTCCTATGATTAATGCATTCAATGGGTTTCATTTACTAATTTAAATCCTCAAGGTATTCCTGTCATTTCATTTTTCATACATTTATAATTATCTTGATGTAAAAGTAAACAAAAATTACATCTGTAAAATAGGAAGAAGTATCTGGGTAAAAATAAGTCACAATAAAATACTAAACAATTGGAATAATTGTCAGCTCATCTGACTAAAATTTTTTTTGTATAAATATAACTTATTATTCTTTAGAGAATATAATTAAAGCAATTTGTTGTACTATGCATGCAGTAAGATAGTAACTCATTTATATTCTTTTTTTTTTCCTACAAATAGTTTATTGTCAAATTAGTTTCCACATAACACCCAGTGCTCATCCCCACAAGTGTCCTCCTCCATGCCCATCCCCCTCCCCCCCATCCATCAGTCCTCAGTTTCTGTCAGCATTCAAGAGTCTCTCATGCTTTGCCTCTCTCCCTTTCCCCCACCATTTCCGCCCTTCTTCTCCCCCTCGTTCCTCCGTCAAGTTCCTCCTAATCCTCCTCTATGTGCAAACATATGATATTTGTCCTTCTCTGCCTGACTTATTTCGCTCAGCATAACACCCTCAAGGTCCATCCATGTTGCTACACATGGCCAGATTTCATTCTTTCTCATTGCCATGTCGTATTCCATGGTATAGATA
>NW_024082606.1:0-76028 GCF_003009895.1 Hyaena hyaena | reverse complement strand
TGGGGATGTGTCAAGTAAGAAGTTGCTGCGGTGGAGGTCAAGGAGGTTGTTTCCTGCTTTCTCCTCTAGGGTGTTGATAGTTTCCTGTCTCACGTTCAGGTCCTTTATCCATTTTGAGTTTATTTTTGTGCATGGTGTGAGAAAATGATCTAGTTTCATTCTTCTGCATGCTGCTGTCCAGTTCTCCCAACACCATCTGTTAAATAGGCTGTCTTTTTTCCATTGGATATTCTTTCCTGCTTTGTGAAAGATTAGTTGGCTGTATATTTTTGGGTCCACTGCTGAGTTCTCAATTCTGTTCCATTGGTCTGTGTTCATCTGACTAAAATTTAAACACACAAACACATACACACACATGAAGACTGAATAAAAGAAAATTGCATCACAAAATACATATTTTTGAGTTATCAATGAGGAGATTAAGTGCATAGATTCAGGACACAGATTGCCTGTGTTACATCACAACATCACTTATGTAAGTAAATTTGGACAAATGAATGAACATAGAAGCTAACAAATTTGGATAACACTGAATTAAGTTATCAAGTGTATAGAAGTCTGCCAGGAGCCGCACCGGCCTCTCTGGATGGCAGTCGCAGCAAGGAAATGGCAGAGTTTGCACAGCTCCTGCCATGAGAAATGAAAACTGGTATCTCCTTCTGTTACTACTGGCTCATGTTGGAAATGAGGCTGCTGGTATTGACCAGGCCTCACAATATTCCATATCAGACCCATATTCTGAACACAGATACCTCATAAGGAAAAGCATATTCCTGCCTTTGCAAGAGAGATTTTAGATGAAAGCACTATGGATGATTGTCAAAAGGCTCTTCCTATGGGCCTTGCAGACCCAAGACTTGCATAATAAAAGGGGTTAAGAACACAAGAGTTACAATTGAGCCTGGCCCTGAGACAAAGAGCCTATTTTGGGGTTAAGGGCAGAACATAGTTACTACATATATCTTTGCTAATTGGTGAAGCAGAGCAGTCCCTTCCTCAAGGCCTACATTCCACAAACATCCTCCCTTACACTGGTAGCTGGGATGAGGATAGATAAGAGTAGCTAAAACATAAACCCAGGTGCAAAGATTGACACATTTAGGGCCCCCATGTTAGTTTCCACAAACAAACCAATTCAGAAACCTTCATCCTCTTGAGAGCCAGACAGAATGACTCCTAGCTTATCTATATACAACTTAACCTATATGTTAATCTGTTTTTCACTAAGAGCATCCTGTTAATTCCTTGGTTGTAAATTCACTATGACTGGGATAATTCTGCAGAATATCAAAAACTTGTTATCGCAAAAGGCCTCCCATTGTATAAATTCCTTTCTCTGACTTCATGTTGTTGCTGAACCTTTAAATAAAGACACCAAAACCGACAGGACAGAGATGACTGCCTGGTGATCAGAAAGAATCTCAGGGCTCTCTCACTCTCTCTCTCTCGCCGACACCGTCCATCCTTCAGGGACCCCTGGACCTGCTGGAGCCGGCTAGGCCTCCAGCAGAAGTCTACTTACATACAGAATGACATCATTTCTAGAAATCCAAAAAAGAATTTAAAAATATATAAGATATCTATTTCTTATATATTATTTATTATATGTAATATGATATTATCTACATAAACATAGGAATGGGAGGATATAATAAAATACAATAAATAGTCTGGGTTATCACTTTAGAGTGATAAGCAGAAGGGATAATAATAAGGCACCTATGCAAAGATCATTAAATCCTTAATGCTACAGGATTTTTTTAGTGCTTGTTTATTTTTTATTTTTTATTTTTTTAATTTTTTGATGTTTTTTATTTATTTCTGTGAGACAAAGACAGACAGATAGCATGAACAGGGGAGGGTCAAAGACAGAGGGAGACAGAATCTGAAACAGGCTCCAGGCTCTGAGCTAGTCATTTGCACAGAGCCCGACGCGGGACTCGAACCCACGAACCGTGAGATCATGACCTGAGCCGAAGTCGGACGCTTAACCGACTGAGCCACCCAGGTCCCCAGTGTTTGTTTATTTTTGAGAGAGAGTGAGAGGAAGAGAGAACACAAGACAGAGAAGAAGGGGAAGGCAGAGAGAGAGAAAGAGGGAGAGAGAGAATCCCAAGCAGGCTCCACGCTGCCAGTTCGTTGAATTTCCGAACCGTGAGATCATGATAAGCTGAAATCAAGAGTCAGACACTTGAACGACGGAGCTATCCAGGTGCCTCAGTTTAAAAGTGTGACAGATTCAGCATTAGTTAATGACTACACTTCATTCTTCACATATGTAATATTTATCTCCTCCATGTACCAAATAGAAGATGATAATAAACTTATAATTTTTAACAATTCAGGCAATGAAAACATAAATAGACAAAATAGACTATATCAAACTTAAAAACTTCCATGTATCAAAGGATACAATTAACACAATGAAATGGGAACATCAGAATGGGAGAACATATTTACAAACATATCTCTAGAGGGAGGTTATTATTCAGAATAAATAAAGAAATTTTACAACTCGGTATGAAAAGATGAAATAAGTCAATTAAATAATGAGCACAGGACTTGAACAGACATTCTCCAAAGATGACATACAAATGACTAACAAGCACATAGCAAGATATAAACATCATTACAAAAAATGCAAATCAAATCCAGGAGCTATCCCCTCACCCCCTTAGGACGGTACTATTTAAAACAATAGAAAATAACAAGTGTTGACAAGGATGCGGAAAGATTGACATCCTTGTGTACTGTTGGTGGGATTATAAAACAGTGCAATTACTGTGGATAAAGGATAGAGGTCCCTTAAACAATTAAAAAATAGAACTCCCAAGGGACGCCTGGGTGGCTCAGTCTGTTGAGCAGCGACTTTGGTTCAGGTCCTGATCTCACTGCTCTGGGTTCAAGCCCTGTGTTGGGCTCTGACAGCTCAGAGCCTGGTGCCTGCTTCAGATTCTGTCTCTGTCTCTCTGCCCCTCCCCTGCTTCTACTCTGTGTGTGTGTCTCTCTCTCAAATATAAAATACAACATTAAAAAAAAAAAAAGAACTACCATATGATTGAGCAATCCTACTTCTGGGTATCTATCCAGAAGTACTGAAAGCAAGAGCTCAAAGATATATTTGCACACCCATGTTCCTAACAGTATGATTCAAAATAATCATGAGGTGCACTTGATCCTAATGTCCATGAATGGATAAATTGATAAATAAAGTGTAGCATATTATTCAGCCTCTAACAAAGGAAGAAAATCCTATCACATGCCACAACATGGATGAATTCTGGGAGTCTGCTGGGAGCTGCACCGGCCTCACTGGATGACAGTCACAGTGAGGAAATGGCAACGTTTGCACAGCTCCTGCCATGAGAAATGAAAACTAATATCTTCTCCTACGATTACCGGCTCATGTTGGAAATGAGGCTGCTGGTATTGACCAGGCCTCACAATATTCCAGATCAGACTGACATTCCCCACACAGATTGCTCATAAGGAAAAACATATTCCTGCCTTTTCAAAGGAGATTTTAGATGAAAGCACTGTAGATGATTGTCAGAAAGCTCTTCCTATGGGCCTTATAGATCCAAGACTTACATAATAAAGGGGGTTAAGAACACAAGAGTTACAATTGAGCCTGGCCCTGAGAGTTAGAGTTAAGGACAGATATCCACCCCCCACCCAATTGTTTCTGCTTGGAGCACTGACCCCCAAGGCATCTTGTGATCAGTATTCAGAGTGACTTATTCTGGCCTTGAATATGCTGATTGCACCCTGAGAAGGAATCTATTGTAGGAACTTCTTTTGTGATTATGGGAGCAAACATTGTGTTTCCTGAAAGACCCGTTTTTCTTAATACTCTCCTTAAGCAAACAGGCTATTGACCCCTGCTCACAAAGAACTAACTTTACCCTTTTTATGCTAAAAACATTGTCTTGTATGCTAAAAATACCTCCCTTCCCCATAGGATAAGTATCTAAACCACCTACCTCAATCACTATTGATAAAGGTTATGCATGAGTCTCCTACAAATCTATATTCTGGGAAATTCTTCCATATCAAAGAAGTTTGTCATCGGAAATCATTGTCTAAGGCAAATGCCACTTCTGTGCCTTCCCTCAGACACTTAATTATAAAAGAAAGTTGAGCCCCAGTCAGAGCAGAGATGCCTGCCTGGTGACCAGAAAGATTCTCATGGCTCTCTCATTCCTCCCTCGCTGACACTGTCCATCCTTCAGGGACCCCTGGACCCGGCCGGAGCTGGGCTCTGGCAGATGAACCTGGAGAATATTGTGCTAAGTGAAATAAGCCAGTCACTGAAGTACAAATACTGCCTGACTCCACATACACGAGGTACTTGAGTCATCAACACTGTAGAGCCAGAAAGTAGAACGATGGTTTCCAGGGGCTGAGGGAAAGGGAAACAGGGAGTTGCTGTTCGAGGGGCATAAAGTTAACAATTATATAAAATGAGTAAGTTCTAGACATCTGCTGAACAACATTGTGATTACGGTTAACAATACCATGTTGCCCATCAAAAATGTTGCTAGAAGGTAGATCTCATTGAAGTCTTCTTACTACAATGAAGTAAACTTTTAATAAAAGAGGAAGGAATCCTGTCACCTACTACAACATGGATGCACTCCGAGGACATTATGGTAGGTGAAATAAACCAGGCACAAAAGAACAAATACTATAGGATTCCATTTACATGAGTTATCTAAAGTAATCAAATTTATTGAAAAATAAAGTAGAATGGTGGTTAGTTACCAGCAACTGGGAGGGTGAAGAAATGGAATGTTGTTACTTAATGGGTATAGAGTTTAGTTCTACAACATGAAAAAGTTCTGCAGATCTGTGTCCCCACAAATGGGAAACACTTAACAATAGCCACTTACAAGTGGCTAAGATGGTACATTTTGTGTCATATGTTTTTTTCACAATAAAAGAAATGAAAAATAAATAATAAAAGAAATTGAAAAAGTAAATGAGATTTAAAAAAATGAGAAGGGATTACCTTTAAATTATTGAAGCCTCGATTTGCGTATATTTCGCATGCCTGAAAGATTGAATGTAAAGAAGTAAAATATATATAGGTGACAGATAGAAGATGATAGATGATAGAGAGATACATAGATAGATAGATGATAGATAAATAGATGATACATGGGTAGACATAGTCAGATAATTATTTTGAAACTGCAATTTTATATCTAGCCAAAAGGGCATTTATTTAAGGGAGTGTAACAAGGAAGAAATATTTTTGGATGTACAAATTCTGAATACACTACTTACCGAAACATTTTAGAAGAGTCAAATAACAGATTTTAAAAGGATAATACTGCTTATAACTATGAACAAGGTAGCGGGCCTTGTTGTAGGAGGAGATAGAGATATTAAGAGAACACACACATTAACAACAGAAAGAAAAAGTTAAAATAACATCTGGGTGTGAACTCCAGAAAAATCAAGAAAATAAATTATGACTACATTAATTATTGCTTGTAATGTGGCCTTGAAAATTAATGATTGCCTAAATTAGGATTTATAAAATAAATGGGAATACTACTATTGAGGAAATTATTGGCTCCCTAACACCAAAAGTCCTGGGATCAGTAGTTAATAAACTGTATGTAGCTAATGTATTTCTGCAGACAAGAAAATTAGTGCTTCTTTATGTCTAACCACAACACTTCTCCAGACTTGTGCAACATAAAACATCTTCCACCTAAACATACAAAAGGAAGCCTGTATATCAGACCAGTTTATTAGCTGAACATTTGCGGGCCATTTGTGCAAAGAGTGAGAAAAAGAATTGATTTAAACCAAATTTGCATTCATAAAAGTTCCAGAGATGTGTAAAATGCAGCTCATATTTATGACTTTTAAAAGAAATCAATTCAAAACTCTTTTTATCACAAATGACTTAAGAATAAATTTAACACAGTTTCATAAGAAAAATATACTATTTTGTTAATGTAAATGGTATGTACAGCATACTGAAATTCAGAGGAAAAATACATGATCTTATTTCTCCTAAAAAAATCAACAGTAGCTACATTAAAAATAAACAAAATGATGACCATGAATACTTCTAGCATAAGCTTCACAACACACAAATAGGCTCATAATTTTTTGGTAAGTCCTCAATTAGATGTATTGTGTTACAAAAGCAAATAGTGGTACTCTATTTCAGTAAATTCTACTGACTATTGAAGAAATTGCAAGAGAAATGATTTTAAATACATTTCAAGGCAGTACTAGACCAGAAAGTGAGGGGAAAAAGAAATAGTAAGATACTGGATTGAATGAATACCTCCACACAGGAAACCATACACACATAAACAAATATTTCATTAAATATAGATCCGACAAGGCATAAAAATAAAGAGTTCTAAATTTAAAAACTGTTGGTTGGGAAAACAGAAGTTGCTCATTTTCACTGTAGAAACATAGGAATGAGAGGGAAAAATTCTAATGTGTGTGTGGGTGCGTCCGTGTGTGCGTGCGTGTGTGTGTGTGTTTGTGTGTGTAAGTTTACTAGTTTACTTCCCATGGATTGGAATTTGCACTTAGTTACATCACCTCCTTGGAGTAGTGTCATTAGCTCTTTTTTCCAAAGAATCCCTTCATTTTTCATTGTCTCTTGGAACAAAATCCTTCAGAACACCTTGTATCTCAAGGTGGTTACAATTCTAGTTACCATTCAGTGTCCTAGCTCTCCCTGAAGGTTTTGCCCTTTAGATATATACTAGATTAAGACCTGGTGGTTCTCCTGGCCCTGTTCATAGGTGACAGCCTCTCAGTCAAGGGCATCCCTGTGGATAACATGTTTTTTTTTTTTTTCCCCTTTTCCCATATGATGAGATTTTGAGCCTCTGGTCTCCATGGGTATTTGTACTCTATTTTTAAAAATTTTTTAATGTTTTATTTATTTCTGAGAGAAAGAGAGAGAGAGCATGAGTAGGGGAGGGTCAGAGAGAGAGGGAGATACAGAATCTGCAGTAGGCTCCAGGCTCTGAGCTAGCCGTCGGCACAGAGCCCGACCTGGGGCTCGAACCGACAAACCGCGAGATCATGACCTGAGCCAAAGTTGGGTGCTTAACCGACTGAGCCACCCAGATGCCCGTGGGTATTTGTACTCTGATAGTCTATTGGGCCTAGGGATGGAGGGTGGTAGGTGAGGGAAGCAAAAACATAAAAACCATAGGCCCCAATAACACTATTTTCTTTGCAGTGTCCATATCAAATCCCCCAGACTAGCTCCACGTACCACCTGGGATTTGCAGGCAATCTGTGGTTAGTCTCTTGTTGTTACACTAACTTGCAATAAGGAATTAGATTTTCACACAGTGATGCTGGTCTACTTGCTAGTGCACACCCTCCCCAGTTGGCTAATTAGTTCCATCCTAAGGCCATGAGGGAGGTATCTCCACTCTGCAACTTTTGGAGGAGACTTGGGAGAATGAGGTAGTTAATGTGAAACCCAAACTCTTTGGATGCTTTGTTACCAATGACTAAGTAAAGTTGTGGATGTGTGCTTAGGTGGTGGGAACCTGGTAATGATTCAGATTATGAGTTCTAAAATTCAGGATGTGAAGTGGTGACAAAATGGACGCAAAGAATACATGGTGGTGATGGTCAAAATACAAGCTTATCAGCAGAAAGCAGTGCCTTCCCTGGTTGTCTCTACCTTTGGGGAAATCCAATTAGAGGGCTAAGAGCATCTAATGGCATCTCTCTTATCTGGAGTCAAAGCACCCTACTCACTGTGTTATTATTTTTTTTGAGTTTTATTTTTATTTATTTTGAGCGAGAGAGAAAGTGCATGAGCAAAGGAGGGACAGAGAGACAGAGAGACGGGGAGAGAATCCCAAGCAGGCTCCACACTGTCAGTGCAGAGTCTGTACTTGGACTTGCCAACTGTGAGATCATGACCCAGCTAAAGGTAGATGCTTAACTGACTGAGCCACCATATGGTATTTCTACCATATCACTTTGGGTGATGTATGATGAGGCCAGATGTAGATCAAGAGAAAGAAACGAGAAAGAATTTTATAATTTTGTTATAGTTCCCTGGGGGAGAACACAGTATGCTATCTAGGGCCACAGATGAGAAGCACTGGGGTCAATCATGAAGCAGAGAGAGGGAACTACAGGTAAGTGCCTTATTGTGGTGTCCCTGGGAAGGACAGGCGCGACAAAACAAGTAGGCTTAGGATTGGCCAACTCAAATGAATTTGCAGACTCTGGGGCAGTAGGCACTATCCCTGGTTGTCTGAGATCTGGCTCTGGGGCAACAGGTGGATGTACACTTGCCCACAGTGTGAGTGCCCAACAGGGAAGTGATTGGGAGTGTGAGCTTAATGGGCTACTGAAGAAGAAGGAATCTCTGGCATTAACCAGGGCCTAAAAACTGGGTCAAGACAGCACACACACACACACATACACACACACACACACACGCATACACACACAGATACAAACACAATCACACCAAACACTGCATTAGAGTCACACAAAAACTTAGAGGATTACAGGAAATTTTATAGCTATAAATATCTAAATTAAGAGAAAATAAAAGCTGAAATGCATAGAAAGGGTAGGAGATACAGGCTTTCAGTTATGGAATGAATAAGTCACAGGAATGAAAAGTACAGCGTACAGGGGCGCCTGGGTGGCTTAGTCGGTTAAGCGTCCGACTTTCGCTTAGGTCATGATCTCGTGGTTCGTGGGTTCGAGCCCCGCGTCGGGCTCTGTGCTGACTGCCAGCTCAGAGCCTGGAGCCTTTTTCAGAGTCTGTATCTCCCTCTCTCTCTGACCCTCCCCTGCTCACGCTGTCTCTCTCTCTCTCCTAGAAATAAATAAAAAAATATTTAAAAAAAAAGTACAGCATAGGGAATGTGGGCAATGATACTGTAATGGGACAGTATCGTGACAGATGGTGGCTACGCTTATGGCGAGCATCACATCACTTGTAGACTTGTAAAAACGCTATGCTGTACACCTGAAACTAATGTAACATTGTGTATCAAGTGTATTTCAATTTAAAAAAGAAAAAAGAAAAACTCTAACTTGACTATACTTTAAAACAGAGAAGTGCAAGAGCAAAATCTAATGCAGGCAGAAAGAAAGAAATAGCAAATATTAGAGAAAAATTAATGAGACAGAATTTTAAAATTTGAGAAAATCAATAAACCAAAACTGTTTTTGGAAAGTTCAACAAAATTACCAAAACTTAGGCTTGGGCCAACCATAAGAAGGAGTGGTGAGACCCAAACTGTTAAATTCAGAAGTGAAAGGGATGCCTGGGTGGCTCAGTCGGTTGACCATCGAGCTCTTGGTTTCAGCTCAGGTCATGATCTCATGGGTTCCTGAGTTCTAGCCCCACGTGGGACTCTGCACTGATGGTGTGGAACCTGCTTGGGATTCCCTCTCTCTGCCCCTCCCCTGCTAGTGTGCATGTGTGCACACACACTCTCTCTCCAAATAAATAAATAGCATTTAAAAAAAGAATCAGGGGCACCTGGGTGGCTCAGTCAGGTAAGCGACCGACTTTGGCTCAGGTCATGATCTTGTGGTTCATGCGTTCGAGCCCTGCATCGAGCTCTGTGCTGACAGCTTGGAGTCCGGAGCCTGTTTCAGATTCTGTGTCCCTCTCTCTCTGCCCCTGCCCCACTCACACTGTCTCACTCGATCTCTCTCAAAAATAAAGAAACATTTAAAAAAACAAAGAATCAGAAGTGAAAGAGGGGCTAATATCAATGCTTTACTGAGAGGGAATTTGAGACCAAATTAAATGATTTTTAAAGTTACAGAAAAATAAATAACTAAAACTGGACTCAATTCTCATTTCTTTGTCATCAGAATGTATACTCTTTTACCTGTAAAGCAGGGACCTCCAGATTAAAGCAGCCATCCCCTTGACAGAACTAAAACACAGGCCTTGTTGTAACATCAGCTTGTAAATCTGAAAATTAAAGAAGGAATAAAACCTAAATCACCCAGAGTTCTATCTCTGGAGACCAAAATGCGTTGAAAACACAGGCGTGTCAGCTGTATAGTGCATTCTGGGTCACCTACCAACATTTCTGTAACTAATTTGATCCTTCTATTACTGCCTCATTCCCAAGCAGTTCTGAAATGGATGTTATAAATAATATTCTCTAAACGCAAGCAGTTCTCAAGCTATAATACACTAACAATTTAGGCTGATGCAAAAAATTGACAGTAAATGGGGGTGCCTGGGTGGCTCTGTCGGTTAAGCATCTGACTTCGGCTCAGGTCATGATTTCAGTTTGTGGGTTCAAGCCCTGCATCGGGCTCTGTGCTGATGGCTAGCTCAGAGCCTGGAGCCTGTCTTCAGATTCTGTGTCTCCCTTTCTCTCTGACCCTCCCTTGTTCATACTGTCTCTCCCTCTCTCAAAAATGAAAATAAAAAATTAAAAACATTTTTAAAAATTGACAGTAAATTGAAAGGTAATTCACTAATAGGAGGCTATTCCCTGTCAAAGGCATTAAGGCCAGAATATTCAAGCCAAAACGGAGATAGACTTTATTTCTGAGAAACCATGCCAAATGGAATGGTCCTCAGTATGAGTTTCATATGTGTTTCATCATTTTATTCAATAATTCTCTGTCCTGGAAACCGATTAATTTCTGTTCCCTTGTCATAATTTATTATTCAATTAGTAGAGGCTGATGTTCAAAAAATTGAAGGAAATTTGGATAAGCAATAAGGCCTAATCTCCAGAAATGACCACTGTTAACATTTTAGAATGCATGCCTTTAGACTCTTTCCCAAGGAAATATGTATCAATATATGTGTATAGATATAGAGGTATATAGACATTAATTCCATATAAAGTGTCATGAATTTTTCTACTTAAACATATGTTACAGGGACACCGGGGTGGCTCATTCAGGTAAGTGTCCGACTTCAGCTCAGGTCATGATTTCACGGTTCATGGGTTCGAACCCCAAGTCGGGCTCTGTGCAGACAGCAAGCTCAGAACCTGGAGCCTGTTTCAGATTCTGTATCCCCCGCTCTCTCTGACCCTCCCCTGCTCATGCTGTCTGTCTGTCTCTCTCTCAGAAATAAATTTTTAAAAATATGTTACAGAAATATTTTCGTATGAAAAATAGCTTTACAGGAGCCCCTGGCTGGTGCAGTTGGTAGAGTGGGCAACTCTTGACCTTGAGGTCGTGAGTGTAGAGATTTTTTAAAAAATGGTTTACAAATTCATTTATAAGAGCTGGACATTCCATTAATCAGTATTTAGATTGTTTAGCATTAAGATCAATGCTAAAATATACATATATATGTATGTATACATCCTGTTTTTCAACAATAATGTTATATCCCTACACTTAGGTTGATCTAAATTCCTGGATTTATTTGGATTCTATTTTTTTTTTGTATATTACATAATCTTTCCTTTTGATGTTGAGAAACTGTCTTCTTGTTTTTGGTCTTTTAACGAAAGGATTTTATGGGAGGCATAATAATTGCTAAGAGCATCTCTGGGCTGAGGGAAGTTCTGAGTCAGAGAAGGAACAGCATTCCCCAAATAAGTGGTACTGTGGCGCTGTGCGTTCCAGGAGTCCCCAAGAGGAAGAGACTTTAAAGGGAAAACTATAGAGGTTCCTAAAAGTGGTCTAATCAGCTTTCATGCAACATGTTGATTTTTATGGGAACACGCTGGAAAACAATATGAAAGGTATTGCTAGTCTGAAAGTGATTGGGGCTAAATAAAATCTTGCAAATACTTGCTCCTGTGATTGGAGCTTCTGCTGTCTCATTTATGCTGTTTCTGTGATGCTGATATATATCAAAACTTTTTTGCTTCTAAAGCCAAGCAGATTCCTTTCTTTCTTAAGTTAATTAGGGAACTTACGGAGGTCCTGACTGATTGCTATCGAAAAGAGACTGAATGAGAGTGTTCTATATCTGCTAACACTAAAAACAAAAAACTCCATGTAGAACCGAATGTCTGTCAGATATAGCAATGAATATTTATCTGCTACATCAGTGCATCGTGACATCTCACAAGTCTATGCTTGTCTCAGAGGAGAGGATCCTTCAACTGTGGAAATTTTGTTTCTAGTTACGGACTGTGCAGTGGGCATAGACACGTGATGGGGGTTATTGTGTGAATTCAAGCAAGCACAGGCCAATCGTGACTCTAAGTGCAAGAAGTCACTGTTTCTATTTTTTTTCCAGGCAAAACATCACGTAGATGATATGATACTTCAACACATGGATAACTTTTATACAACTAGCAGATATTAAGTGCTACATACTATTCATAACTCTGTAAAATAGAAAAATCACACAGATATCATATGATTTCACTCATACGTGGAATTTGAGAAATTCAACAGATGAACACAGGGGAAGGGAAGAAAAAATAAGATAAAAACAGAGGGAGGCAAACCATAAGAGACACTTAAATACAGAGAACTAAGGGTCGCTGGTGGGGAGGTGGAGGGGGGTGAGTTAAGTGGGTGATGGGCACGAAAGAGGGCACTTCTCAGGATTAGCGCTGGGTGTCAGATGTAAGGGACAAATCACTGGGTTCTACTCGTGAAGCCAAGACTACACTGTATGTTAACTAACTTGAATTTAAATTCAAAAAAAATCAAAGGCACTTCAAAAGGTCTCTCTGCCAGATTTCCATTTTGAAATCACTGAAAATACTTTTTTATTGTATCTATCACATTTCACTAGTTTGTGCACAAATCTGTCATTTACTTTTGAGGGCCTTCACATTAGCCAATTCTAAAGGAATGTTCATGTTGTGTATTTGAATGACAAGGGAGAGCCATTGATAGAAGGTGGATGCACCCTCTGGGTTGTGCAACAGAGCTTAATCACTTACAGTTTTCCATGTTCTCGTAACCAAACCATTGATGATAGTCAAATAAGCTAACAAGAAATCTTGTAACCTCCATGATTTTGTTTATCGCTTTTACATGAAGCAATGTTTGCACTTTGGATTCAAATAAAGTTGAGATTAAACCAAGGAGCTGTACCTTCAAATGATCAGAAAAATCCTTATTTAGTTCGAGGAAGACAATACTGGTAGCTCCACAAAAGCCAGTTTGAAACAGCTACTGAGTCATTAGCTTCCTCTTTGCCCCAAAAGTATCCATGTTCCTTCTTCAGCATCTCAAAGGCATGCATCCCTAAACCTTCAAATCTGTTTTTTGTGTTACTTTTGAACTCTAGGTAAATGAAATAACAAAATTTGTACTATATTTTACTGCCTTATATAACAGCATATTGCTGCATTCAGCCATATTAACTCATTTCATTACAGTATAGAACTCCGTTGTATGAATATGTTGTAAATATGTATATTTACACACTATATTGATTATTTAGCAGGAGGGGGATTCTTGGCTCTTATCTATTACAAATAATGATACTGTGAACATTCTTGCACATTTTTCTTGGCATGCAAAGACAGGCATTTCAAAGATACATAATAATGAGCGGGATTGTTGATCACAGGATAGACCATACTTATGTTTAAATAAATAATGCCAAATTTTCAAATATTTCACCATTTCACATCCTCACACCAATGAATGTGAGTTGTAGATAATCATTAGCAGTTGGTATTGGCAGCCATTTCAATTTTAGTTCTGATGGGTGAGCAGTGATTGTATAATGTATTTGTGATTTCCTGAATACTAATAAACACTTCTCATATGTTGGATATCTTCTTTTGTGAAGGCATGGTCAAGTTACTTGCACATTTTTCTATTAAGGTGTTTATTTTTCTATTACTTATTCATGTAAGTTCTTCATATATTCTTGACATGAGTCTCTTTTACACTTGTATGTACCGCAACTATATTTCTCCACTCTGATTTAACTGTTACTCACTTAATGGTATCTTTTGATGATGAGAATTTTTTATACTTAATGTAGTTTAAATTATCAACTTTTTTCCTCCATAGTTAATAAAGTTTTCCCAAATCCAAGTTCATGATTCTCCCATATTCTCTTCTGAGACATTATTTTCTTACATTTCTCATTCAGGTCTAAAATCAGTCTGGAGGGATGCCTGGGTGGCTCAGTCAGTTACGCATCCGACTTCGGCTCAAGTCGTGATCTCAAGGTTCATGGGTTCAAACCCCAGGTCGGGCTCCATGCTGACAGCTAGCTCAGAGCCTGGAGCCTCTTTCAGATTCTGTGTCTCCCTCTCTCTCTGACCTTCCCCCACTCATGTTCTGTCTCACTCTGTCTCAAAAATAAATAAACCATTAAAAAAAAGGTTTTTTAAATAAAAAAATAAAATCAGTCTGGAAATGATTTTTGATGTAAGGTGAGGGCATTTTTACTTTTTAATTTTTTTTCATGTTTATTTATTTTTGAGAGAGAGAGGCAGAGCACAAATGAGGGACAGGCAGAGAGAGGGAGACACAGAATATGAAGCAAGCTCTAGGCTCTGAGGCTGTAGGCTCTCTGTCAGCACACAGCCCAATGTGGGGCTCGAACTCAGAAACTGTGAGATCACTACCTGAGCCAAAGTTGGATGTTTAACTGAGTGAGCCACACAGTTGCCCTGGGATCTTCACTTTTTAAATTGGATATTCAAAGACCCTAATATCATCATGTGAAAGACTACCCTCTAGTTTCCAACTGATATACAGTGTACCCAAATGTGAAGGGTCCTTCTTATGGACACTCTTTAATTTCATAGACTTCTTTGTCCACTCTTATGCCAATACTACACAATCTTATAGTAGCTTTATTAAGAGCTTCAAAGCCAGGAAAACAACCCATTTTCAAGAGATATTTGCCATTCACAATCATTTCCTTTCCACATAAATTTTAGAGTCAGCTTGAAAAGTCGCACATACAACTATTGAAAGTTTTATTGGCATTGTGTTGAATATTTTTGCAATATTATGTCTTCTAAATCATGAATGCTGTATATTCTTACCATTATTTAGTGACATAGTTTCTTCAATAATAATTTTTAATTTTCTGGGCATAAATTTTATGCCTCTTTTGTTAAATTTGTTCGAAGGAATTCATTTTAAGGTATGGAAAATATAATTTTTGTCTCATTTTGCGTGAATATAAAATTCATAATCT
This sequence comes from Hyaena hyaena, assembly GCF_003009895.1. NCBI lineage: Eukaryota > Metazoa > Chordata > Mammalia > Carnivora > Hyaenidae > Hyaena > Hyaena hyaena. Next base: position 60,922 of record NW_024082606.1, on the reverse strand, counting down.
AAATTTATATTTTATCCAATATGTTTGCTGAAATCATTGGTTAAGTCTAGTAAATTTTCTGCAGATTGTATGGAATATTCTACATAAATGTCATATGTGGAAATAACAGTTTTCTAGATTTCTATTTTTTAAAGTTTCAAACATTTATTTATTTTAAAGTGTCAGAGAGAGACAGGGTACAAGTAGGAGAGGGGCAGAGAGAAAGGGAGGCACAGAATCGGAAGCAAAGCTCCAGCACAACTGTGGGATCATCCGGAGCCGAAGTCAGATACTCAACCAACTGGGCCACCAACCGCCTCAAGATTTCTTTTAGTTCCAATTGCCTCCCACACTGACTATGGCTTCTAATACAACGGTAAATGAAAGTAGTGATAGTGGGCATCCTTTTCTTCCTTCCTGTTCTAGAAGAGAAGATGTGTTCTATACTTTTGTTGTAATTTTTGAATTTTTATTTTATTTTTTTACCACAATAAAATACATTTATTTCTATTTGTTCTTCAAAAAAGAATGTTGGAGGGGCGCTTGGGTGGCTCAGTTAAGCATCTGACTTCATCTCAGGTCATGATCTCACAGTCTGTGGGTTCTAGTCCCGTGTTGGGCTCTGAGTGGATCCTGCTTCAGATTCTGTTCTCCCTCTCTCTCTGCCCCTTCCTCCACTCTCCCTCTGTCTCTCACTCAAAATAAAATAAAGACATAATTTTTTTAAATAAAATAATAATAAAGAATGCTGGAATAATTATTTTAACTGTAGGCATTAGAAATGCCACAGCAGGAACCAAAGTATCATTTTAAACAATCTCTTTTTAAACTATTGTATTTACAATTAGAGTTTTATTTCTTTTAACAGCACACAAAAAATGCTTTTCTATTTGTTTGTTTTGTTGCAAGTTTTCATTAAATTCCGGTTAGTTAACATATAGTGTATTATTAGTTTCAGGAGTAGAATTTAGGGATTCATCATTTCTATACAACACCTGATGCTCATCACAAGTGTATTCCTTAATACCCATTACCCATTTGACTCATGCCCCCACTCAACTTCCCTCCAGCAACCCTCAGTTTGTCTATAGTTAAGAGTCTGTTTTATGGTTTGCCTCTCTCTCTCTTTCCTTCTCTATGTTCATGTTTCATTCCCTAAGTTCCACATATGAGAGAAATCTTATGGTATTTGTCTTTCTTTATTTTACTTCTAACATAATACACTCTAGCTCCATCCACATTGTTGCAAATGGCAAGATTTCTTTTTTTTTTTTTATGGTTGAGTAATATTCTGTTGTGTATACCTATAAACCACATTTTCTTTATCCATTCATCAGCCAGTGGACATTCAGGCTCTTCCATAATTTGACTATTGTTGATATGCTACTATAAACCTCAGGGTGCATGTATCCCTTTGAATCAGTATTTTTATTATTTTAGAAGATATGCTTGATCAGATTGTGGTAGTTATTCTCTATTCTGAATTTATGGAAAGGTTATTATTATTTTAATACAGAATGCAGTCTATGTTCAACTGTCATATTTATTTATCATAATACTTTAGTCTCCTTTAATTTGGTACATTTCCACAGCCTGAATTTGTCTTTTATAATATTGATATTTTAAAGAAAAACAATTCCTTGTTCCCTTTCATTAAGAAAATGTTTCTCATTTGGGTTTGTCTGCTGTTTCCTTGTGATGACCAGAATACTACACAGGTGACACTGGCTGCACAGATACAGGGACCCAGTGTCCATCTGTTCCTCATTGGTTATATTTCTGATTTTTGTGCTTGTAACTAATAAGCCATCTATGGGTAGAAACTTTAAGGGCATGAAACATCCTAACTGTTATTTAAATGTATCCTCATACTTAGTATTCTTCAATGATTATTACTTTGAAATTGCCACACTATCATCCTTTCCAAATTATGGTATCTCATCTCCATATTTCCTCCACGTTTACTAGTTGGCACTAAGGATCTTCTAAGCAAGCCTTCTTTTATCCTTTATTTATTTTTTTAAATGTTTATTCATCTATTTTGAGTGAGAGAAAGAGAACAAGTGGGGAAAAGGGAGAAAGAACCCCAGGCAGATTCATGCTGTCAGAGCAGAGCCCGATGCAGGGTTCAAGCCCACGGCCCCTTGATCATGACCCAAGCCAAAATCAAGAGCTGATTGTTCAACCGACTGAACCACCCAGGTGTCTATTCTTTGTTTGTTTGCTTGTTTATTACTCACTGACTGACATAGTTACATATTTATTAATTATTGTGTTCTTTCATGCATCTTTTCCCTAAAGGTCTGTAATATCAGTCTTTTTAATTATTTTGGCTTTAAAATTGTCCCATATATGGTCAATGGAAGCCCCTGTGTCTTTGTGGCATGTATCTTCTCTCTCTCTCTCTCTCTCTCTCTCTCTCTCTCTCTCATACACACACACACACACACACACACCTTAATTTTGGGGGGTAATAAAATCTTCCCAAGCTAATCTTATGCTTACATTGTCACCTGTAATATGTTTATAATTATAGCTATCCTTTCAGTCATTGTTAAATAACTATTCTGATATTCTATTTCTTGCATCAATTTTGGTGAATGCAGTTTTTCAAAGTGTTATTAGTGCATAGAATTTTAGTACTATTGTATCTCCATTGTGAATTTATATTTCAAACTTATGAAGTGACTTGCTTTATATATAGGAGTATATATACAAACCTTATGTTTGTTTTTCTGAGTTTGATGTTTTTAAGCTAGTTTCTTTTGCTTAATATTTGTACGGAATATTGTTTTCATATTATTTGTTTTACCTTTCTGTTTATTGTGCTTTATAGATGTATCCTAAAAAGAAAAGTTGTATCTCATTGGGTCTGTTTTTTTTTTAAATTCAGCCTGACTTCAGAGGATGGAAATACTCTGCTTCTGGCTTAGAGGCATTCTCAAAAACAATAATAACACAGCGGCATATGTATGGTGGAGTTTATGTGGTGTATGCCTGCCTTGTTCATGCAACACTTTAAAACTGACATTTGTAGTCTATTTATTCTGGACAAATACCTTAAGCGGGGGTCCACAAGTGGTTAGGCTGTGGTTATGGAGGACTCATTTTCATCATATCCCACCTTGAGGTTTATCCATGCCCAGGCTAACAACCTTGGCTACAGAAGTCTTTGCTTTGGAATTAGAAACAAGACTATGAAGAAGGTGCCATATTGTCTTCTTTGCTCATGGCATCTTAAATAAATAGACATTTGCATTAAAGTCTGGTGTTAAGACTACATAATTTTATTCTAATACAATTGTGTATAAAATAATTTAGATAAAATTTCTCCTCCCTCTAAATTTTAGAACCATAGAGGGAAAATCATGAGCTTTTGGGGGGTTTATTCCTGTTTGGTGAAAAAAATGATTCCTGCTTAAGAGTAAGCAGGGCTAGGGGCACCTGGGTAGCTTCATCAGTTATGTGGCCAACTCTGTCTCAGGTCATGATCTCATGGTTTGTGTGTTCAAGCCCTGCATCGGGCTCTGTGCTGATAGCTCAGAGCTTGCAGCCGGCTTCAGTTTTTGTGTCTCCTTCTTTCTCTGCCCTTCCCCTGCTCATGTTCTATCTCTCAAAAATAAATAAACATTAAAAAATTTTTTACAAAGGGTAAGCAGGACTCCAACGGCAGGAAAAAAAGTAAATGATAAAGTAAATCAAAGGATTTTTAATTGCACAAGCTATTTGGAGTCATTAAAACAATGTTCTCTCTCTTACTGATCTACTGGTTTGGTGTATTAATACAAGAAAGATTTCAATTTTATGCATAGAGGTTAGATAAGATCATATTTAAAATCCTTCAGCCTCAGCGAGGCAGTGCTCTGTTTGCTAAATGGGTGGAATGGCATTAAACACCTTTAAATGGAAGGGGGCCATTCTGCAGTCACAGATGAGTATAATACAAAGAATAAAGAATACTCTAAAATGAATTAGGCATTGGACCAGGTAAAAGCGATGCACTCAGTTTAAAGAAACATATACCTATTTATTCAAGGGCCATAGACCAGTCAACATCCATGAAAAATGTTCAAGCGCAAGCAGATTATGCTGCAACTCTGAATGGTTGTCCAGTCATAATTATGGACAAGATTCTAACTATCTCAACATGAGCCAATGTGGTTATTCATTAGCGGATCACACTCCTTTTGCATGAAATAGAGAACAGGGGAATCTATTGCTATGCTGTGTGGATACTATGAAGTTAATACTAATTAAAATATGCTTGATTAATTAAAGTACAATAACTATTATTACAGTGAATATGGCAATTATATTGTGAGAGCACACTAGTAAGGAAAAGACAGAGGCTCTAAATGTGCTGGGGTTTGAGGATGTAAAAAAATACCATAAGAACAGCTGAGAGAGAAAAAAATACATTACAATCATATTTGAGGACATTCTTCAAAAGAGTAATTGCTAAAATTTCCTACCTGAAATTTTGATGTTTACAAAATAGCAATTTATAATGCAAAGGAAAGTAAAGCATTCTATCCCAGAATCTTGCAACAAAATTGAGGAACAACATATCTGGTGAAATGTAACATGAGAGAAAATAGCTATGTCAATTATATATCATGTGGCAGTCTGATGAGTATTTTAATCATATTTTCTAATCTTAGAAGATTAAAAATATTTTAAGGAAGTAATTAACATTCTACAGATTGTTTTCTAGCTTTTATACTGAAGGTAGTATTTTTATTATTATATTTAGAACATACAAAGCCAATAAAAACAGGATCTGTTTCTTCCATTTATATATGCAATTATAATGGCATCTAAATTATAATTAATTGATTATAGTATTAAAAAGAACAGACAGATAGATGTTATGTTTTTCCATAACATAAAATGGCATCTGCCTTAATGTTCTGTATTCATGTTATCCAAACATTCTCCTAAAATACATAAATATGAAATAAGGAGTAGGAAGTAAGGAAGGGAAAAACCAACAACAACATTAAGAGAAAATCTAATATACAATACTGAGAGGCATCTCTATGTTCAGTTGAATTAAATGAATTGAATAAAAGTTATTAAAAAGGCATCACATAAACCAAACATCATATAAAGGACTGTGGAAAGATAATACTGTATCCTTTGGCTTAGAGTTCCTGATCATCTATCAACTAGAAAGATAAGGAGACAGTAGGAAGTCAGAATTAATATATTAAGATGGGAAAAGATGGCAAGGTAGAGAAAAAAAACACAGCTTTAGGTTTAAAGGACATATAGACCTCACTACAGTAAAGCATTGACAAAACAATAAAAGGAAGTCTGGAATCGTATTGGTATACAATATAGAAAAACTAAACTACAATGAAGAACACTACAAAAATGAAACTTTAAGTTGATAGATATAAGAAACACGAAATTTTGCATAGGTAAATCTCACTGTCTTTTAAAAAGCTTACTGAGGTATGATTGACATACAAAAGGTTGTACATGTTTGAAGTGTATGAATTGACGCATGTAGAGACAAGTGTATACCCACAAAACCATCACCATAGTCAATGCCATGAACATATCCACATCTCTGAAAGTTTGCACTCACCCTTTTTGGATTTTTGTGTGTGTATGAGATAAGGACACTTAACATCTACCTTATTAGCAAACTTTAAACAGTACAGTATTATTTATATGGTCACTATATTGAAATATAGGCACTATGCTGTACAGTTCTCTAGGGAACTGTTTATCTTGCATCATGAATACTTCGTATCCTTTTTTAAATATTTTATTTATTTCTGAGAGAGAGAGAAAGAGAGAGAGAAAAAGAGAGAAAGAGAGAGAGAAAAAGAGAGAAAGAGAGAGAGAGAGATACAGAACCTGAAGCAGGCTCCAGGCTCTTAGCTAGCTGTCAGCACAGAGCCTGATGCGGAGCTCGAACCCATGAACCAGGAGATCATGACCTGAGCCGAAGTCAGACGCTTAACCGACTGAGCCACCCAGGGGCCCCTACTTTGTATCCTTTGACCAATATCAATACATTTTTCAAACCTTCTGTTCCCAGGTAACCACCACTCTACTCTGTGTCTGTGAGTTGGACTATTTAGATTCCTCATTTAAGTGGGACCATGCAGTATTTGTTCTTCTATGCCTGGCTCATTTACATTAGCATATCCTCCAGATTTATCCATGTTATTTGTGGATGGCAGGATTTCCCTCTTTTTAAAGGCTGAATAATATTCTACTACATACCACATTTTCTCTATTATCCATTAATGGAAATTTAGGTAGCTTCCATTTCTTGGCTGTGTGAATAAAGCTACTGTGAACATGGGAATGCAGACATCTCCCCCAAGATTCTGATTCAATTCCTTTGGATATATACCCAGAAGTGGGAGGGCTGGATCATATGGTAGTTCTGTTTTAATTTGTTATGAAACCAGGGTGCTTGGGTAGCTCAATAGGTTGAATGTCTGACTTCAGCTCAGGTCATGATCTCACCATTCATGAGTTTGAGCCTCGCAATGGGCTCTGTGCTGACAGCTGCCTCAGAACCTGGAGCCTGCTTCAGATTCTGTGTCTCCCTCTCTCTCTGCCCCTCCCTTGTTCATGCCTTGTCTCTCTCTGTCTCTCAAAAAAAAAATTGAAAAAATTGTTTTTAATTGTTAATGGAAACATCATACTATTTTCAATAGTAGCTGTACTAAATCACATTCCCAGCAATAATGTATAACGATTCTCTTTCTTCCATAGTCTTATCAAGAGTTGTTATCTATTTTTTTAAAATAATAACCATTCTAATATGTCTGAAGTGATATTTCATTGTGGTTTTGATTTACATTTCTTCCATGACTAGTGGTGCTAAGCACCATTTCACATACCTTTTGTAATTTGTATGTCTTCTATGGAAAAATATGTATTCAGTCTTTTTGCCCATTTTTTAATTAGGTGAGATTTGGGTTCTTTTTGTTATTGAGTGGTAGGAGTTCCTTATATTTTGGATATTACCTCTTTATCAGATATATGGTTTTCAAATATTTTCTTCCATTCTGTAGATTATATTTTCACACTGTTAACTATTTCCTTTGTTGTGCAGAAACTTGTTAGTCTGATGTGACCCCATTTGTGTATTCTTGCTTTTATTTCCTGTGCTTTTGGTGCTCTATCCAAGAAATCATTGTTAAGGCCAGTGTCAAAAAGGTTTTTAGTTATGTTTTCTTTAGAAGTTTTATAATTTCAAGTCTTATGTTTGAATCTTTTATCCATTTGAGTTGATTTTTGTGCATGCTGTGAGAAAGGCATCCAGTTTTTTTCTTTTAGAGGTAGATATTCTATTTTTCCATCACAATTTTTTAAAAAAACTATTCTTTCCTTGTTGTGTATTCTTGGATCCTGTGGCAAAGATCAGTTGACAATATATGCATATGTTTATTTCTTGGCTTTCTATTATCTTCCATTAATATACATGTATGTTTCTATGCACGTGCCATTTTAGTGTAGCTTTGTAATATATTTTGAAGCCAGGAAGTATGATTCCTTCAATTCTGTTGCTCAAGTTTGCTTTTGTAAGTTAGAATAATTTGTGATCAAATCAATAAACGGAAGGAAAACACAAATTTTATTATAGGTTGAAAAGGATATACAACTCTAGACAGGACAGAGATTGCAAAAATAATAAATTCAATGAGGAAATTTCTCCTGACAAGTTTATTTTTTTATTTTTAAGGTGTTACCTCTTTATTTAGCATCCCAACTTTCAGAAAGTCCACATGTTGCACAGATTTTTGAAAACACAAATCTAAGTATTTACATGTCTTAAAATGCAAAAGGGAAATACAGTTGTTGTTATTTTGCACATGAGCAAACTAAGTCCTAAAATTCCTGACGCTTTCTCAAGAGGGGAAGGGAAACATATCCCACATCCTAGATCTGCCAGTACAACAACCATTTCTCTGATAGAATGAAAATAATAAAAATCAAATACACAGAACTTCTTTCTCTGGTTGGGAAGGGAACTAAAAATATCATTAGCTATTATTAGAGCCCTGGAAGTGATTGCTAATTGCAAGAGAGTCAGTGGCATTTCTTATTCTGAATGTGGCCTGGTGCTATCATAAAGTAGATTCTTCTGAACTGGGAAGGCTGCTTCTGATCTCAGTCATAGCCACCACACTGGTCTAAGCACAGGTAGCATATGCTGGAGCATGGTCACCTCTGAAGCCAGGTGTCCCTTGGCTCTCCCAGGCTGACTTCCCATACCTTACATCTCAATAGAGGAAGATAATAGCAAGCATGTGATACTGAAATTTGATGATGCTTAGAGAAAAATCTGCTAACTAAAGCAATTACTTTAATTAACAACAAACTTTTCATGTATCTTAGTTTGTTTTATATTGTTTGATTTTATTTTATTTTTTACAAATTTCTATTTAAATCCTAGTTAGTTCACATATACTGTAATATTGGTTTCAGGAGTAGAATTTAGTGATTCATCACTTACGTAACACCCAGGGCTCAAAACAACAAGTGCCCTCCTTAATACCCATTACCCTTTTAACCTATCCCTCCCCCACACACCTCCCTCCATCAATTCCATTTGTTCTCTATAGTGAAGTCTCTTATGGCTTGCTTCCCTCTTTCTTTTCCCTTCCACCACATTCATCTGTCTTGTTTCTTAAGTTCTATATATGAGTGAAATTATATGGTGTTTGTCTTTCTCTGACTGACTTATTTTACATAACATAATAACTCTAGCTCCATCCACATTGTTGCAAATTGCAAGATTTCATGTTATCTGAGTCATATTTCAACATATATACATATACACATACATATATACATGTGTATATGATATATCTCACATGTGTCTATGATATATATATCAGCTGATTTTATATATATATATAAATCACATCTTCCTTATCCATTCATCAGTTGATGGACATTTGGGCTTTTTCCATCATTTGGCAATGGCTGAAAATGCTGCTATAAACACCAGAGTGTATGTTCCCCTTTGAATCACTATTTTTGCATTCTTTGGGTAAATATCAAGTAGTGCAATTGCTTGGTCATAGGGTAGCTTTATTTTTAACTTTTTGAGGAACCTTCACGCTGTTTTCCAGAGTGCCTGAACCAGTTTGCATTCCCACCAATAGTGCAAGAGTGGTCCTCTTTTTCCACATCCTCACCAACATCTGTTGTTTCCTGTGTTGTTAATTTTAGCCACTCTGACAAGTGTGATGTGGTACCCCTTCATGGTTTCAATTTGTATTTCCCTGATGATGGGTGATATTGAGCATCTTTCCATGTGTCTGTTGGCTATCTGGATGTCTTGTTTGGAAAAATATCCATTCATGTCTTCTGCCAATTTCTTAACTAATTATTTGGTTTTTGGGAGGTCTTGAGAGTGATAAGTTCTTTATAGATTTTGGACACTAACCCTTTATCAGATATGTCATTTGCAAATATATTTTCCAATTTCATAGGCTGCCTACTAGTTTTGTTGATTATTGCTGTGCACCAGCTTTGTATCTTGAAGTCCCAATGATTCATGTTTGCTTTTGGTCCCTTGCCCTTGGTGATGTGGCTAGTAAGAACTTTCTCTGGCCACGGTCAAAGAGGTATCTGCCTCTAGGATTTTGATGGTTTCCTATCTCATACTTAGGTCTTTCATCCATTTTGAATTTATTTTTGAATAGGGTGTAAGAAGGTAACCAGTTTCATTTTTTATATGTTGCTGTCCAGTTTTCCCAGTAGCATTTGTTGAAGAGACTGTCTTTTTTCCATTGGACATTCTTTCCTGCTTTGCTAAAGATGAGTTGAGCATACAGTTGTGAATCCATTTCTTGGCTTTCTATTTTGTTCCATTGATTTATGTGTCTGTTTTTGTGCTAATAGCATACTGCTTTGATGACTACAGCTTTGTAATACAGCTTGAAGTCCAGAATTGTGATGCCTCCAGATTTGCTTTTCATTTTCAAGACTGCCTTGGCTATTCGGGGTCTTTTGTGGATCCATACAAATTTTAGGATTGTTTGTTCTAGCTTTAAAAAGTCAATGAAATGGACATTTTAAAATTGTTTATTTATTTGAGAGAGAGAGAGGTTGCTGGGATGGTGAGAGGCAGAGAGAGAAAAAGAGAAAATCCCAAATAGGCTCTGCACTGTCAGTGCAAAGGCCAATGTGGGGCTCGATCCCAGGAACCATGAGATCATGACCTGAGCTGAAATTAAGAGTCCGATGCTCAACCAACTTCAGCCACCCAGTGCCCCTAAAATGGTTAATTTTTTTAGAATAAAAACTACCAATTTGCCAAATATTAAACAGAAGTCATAATAACACTGAGAGCCATGGAATACACTTGACAATTTTCCAAATAATTTTCTTCCTAGACTTAGATTTCTTTTCACAGTTATTTAACACTTACAAAATTATATAGCATCATGGAAAAATTAAAAAGCTAAGAGGATAGATCTTATGTTAAGTGTCTTAACACCCACACAAATAAAGATAATAAAGGGGGCAACAGGAACCTTTGGAAGGTGATGGGAATGTTTATGCCCTTGATGGTGGAGCTGGTTTCAAGGGTATTTGTTTATTCCCAAACTTACCAAGTTGTATATATTAAATATGTACAGCTTTCTGCAAATCAATCATACTTCAGTAAAATGGTTAATAACAACAACAAGACCTAAAGTAAATCCATGCTGCTCTAAAAACTAACTAAATAAAATTAAGTTAACAGCATAAGAAAGTTGTTCTGGAAGCTTTTATTCTTAATTTATTTCTTCATTTTTTTTTTCTTTCTCTCTCCTCTCCTCCTCTTTTATCTTTCCTCAAATTGTACTCCATTTATTTGTTAGCAATGAACTCTATTCCTAGAAAAATCATCATCAATATTGGAAGACCCCAAATTATCAATCTTTTTAGGAAAAAGGAAGATCAAGGCAAAGTTTTCATCATTTCAGAGACTCCAGTGAAACCAGATAAGAACTTACCTAATTACTACTTAATGAATACACATTCCCGGTAGGAGCAAATATTTTAAATATGAGGTGGATAGGAGCACAGACACAAGAAGACAACTTAGAGATGAAAATACTCTCATTTAACTGCATAATTTTTACAAATAAGATTAGAGTGCTGTAGGAAAAGGCTGTTTCTTATTTATTAGTATAGTATTTATATAGCCTGAATTAGAGACCAAACCTAACTTCAGGTCCAGTTTACTTATTCTTTTCCATGATGCCATGCGGTACTTGCTTACGAAGCTATTCTACTACAGTATAAAAGTAATTAAATGTTTTGGAAATTTCCTGTGTCATTATCTTTATTACACCTCCAGCCACAAGATAGACACATTATTCAGGCCAGTTTTCAAGGATAGAAATTAATATTTAAATGCGTATTTCCATAAATGGTATTATATCTCTTTCACAGTAGGACCAGCCAACCACAGAGTGTTCTCGGATGAATTATGGGGAAAATCTGTGGGTGTTGATCTATGGACCACAATATGGAAGGCTGTTTTGTTTTAATGAGGGAGGAGTGATCTACATGTATGGTTGAATGCTTTTCAGGGAGCTGAACCAATATATCTTTCTCAAAGGAAAATGAGGAAAAAAATAATCTATCAAAACTACTTGACAGCCACCTGATCAATGTGCCATATTTGTTTAATGAAGACATTGTGGCTGGTCCATTCATAATCATCCATTTTCCACACACGCAAAAATTTCCCAATTTTGCTTTTCCTATAGTAGGGGAGCTAGGGAGTATTAATGTGCAGTGTAGGAGCGCCCTATGCTGAGCAGAGCTAATCAAGGGACTGTTCTGAAGACACAGAATTCTGAGCCTGCCATGTCTGATTAAGGTTAATGGTAATCATGCATATCAGTGTCATGTTATTTGTTCTTCTAGAAGACCTGATATTATTTGTATAAATAGCACTATCTAAAGGTTATAATCCACAGTTTGCATTTAAATTGAGGTACAGTTTTTTTTCAGCAATTAAAAAAGTAAACCTGGGAATCCATACCTCAAGGAAAAGCTTTTTATTCACATTTTTTTTTTCCAAACAGGCCTTTGTGGCTAAACCGCATCCATTTTGAACAATGGCATGTTTTCATTTCCTACTTTCTTGCGTTGCATGGCAAGGTGACAGGAGAAGAGAGAGATGGAGGAGGTAGAATTTATTTAAAACATCTTGTGAAAAGTGCCATAGTGTTGTAAAGATGATTTATTTATTCTTTATGATGACTGTGTAACAAAAACATTGGTGACTTCAACATACAGAATGGAAATTAAGTCTTAGAGAGCTTAATTACTTGACCACATCCTTACAGCTCTGAAGTGTTAGAGCCAGAAGGGAAACAAAGTTCCACTTACTCCACACATCTCAGTGTTTAGATCCGGGATCAGACTCTACTTATACGAGGACAACAGGCTGGGGGATGGGGGAAATCTTACTAGTTGTGTGGTATTGGACAAGTCACCAAATTTCTCTGAACCCTGGTTAACTTATGTTTAATGTAGTGATACTAAATAATTTATTTTCTTATCTATATGTCTTTGAACCAATTCAAAGAAATCTATACCTTAGTTTTCTCTTCTGTAAAATGGGAATAATTATAAATTTTACATCATAGGCTGGTTCTGAGGATTGGATTGTTGGCCTATGTGAAACATTTAAAGGATTCCTAATATACTGCATGTCAATGTAGGTGTCATGGTTATTAGTAAGGTAAAAGGTAGTATGTGTTGAGTATATAGCACAGCAAAAGGAATGTCAGCATTGATAATTGGAAAGAGATAGTAACAGTGGTAACAGTCCTGGCAGCAATAACAGTTGAGTACCATATTACTATTGTTATTAAAAGTGATAGAGTAGTACTGGTAAATCAAGGGATCCAGTCTAACAAGCATACCATGGAAAGAACTGATCATCAGCCAGGGCAAAATTTGAATAGTGAATAACCTTTCCACTATATAGATAAGTAATACAGAGTTTCTGAATATACACAAATCACTTAATACATTCTTCCATTAGGTTTGAGAACATGACTATATGATTGTGTCTTAGTTTCATTTTCTTTCCAATTATTGTTTTTTTTTTACTTCACTGTCCGGCTGATCTTTCAAGTAGGTAAATTTCATCATAGTCTTCATGTACTTCTGTGTCTTCCAATAATGTCTCCACCGAGTCTATGAGACTGTGTTTCTCTTCTTCCTAAAACCTGTTTTGTCCTCCCTTTGTTTCTGAGAACTATCCAATAGATCACGGATAGAATTCCTTTAAAAAAAGTACTGAAATGATTTATTGCATATAAAATATAGGCATGTATGGCATGTCGGCTACATTCTATTCTTACATTGATTTAAGGCAAAAAGACAAATGTACATGAACTCTCATCCGGGTTTAATAATGATTGCAATTCTACATGCCATGCTTTTTTTGAATTTCTGTACAATTCCTCTGAGTCTTGTCCCCACATTTGGGCTTGATTTCCTAATTCACTTTCTACTAGAATGACTTTACAAATGACCGTGTCAGATTTGGTGTTCCACTTGTTTGTGGAGATGTTTTGTAACAGTGCATAGGGAAAAAAATGAGATGGCTAAGATAAACATTCACATTCTCGCAAACATTCTGATACTGATTGACCTCGATACTCATCAGTATCTGTAGCTCATTCTGTACCAGGCAGAGTTGTTGCAAATGGCTTCCACCTTTCTTAAGCTCCACTCTGCTATTACAATGCAGTAAGTAGCTTTGCTTTTTATTTCTCCCAGATTAATATCATCAGAAATAAAAAGCTAAACAAGCGTTTACTTTGTCGTTGTTCTCTTGAACCCACCTGCCTCACCTGCTTTTATGTTCTCCTGCATTCAAATACTAATCATTCTATTTGGAAACTCAATTAACTCAATTCTTACTTAACACAGCGATGGACCAGTACATGTTCCAGAACGACTCCTGAAAAAATGCTAAAATTATATCTTCATTTTCTCCCTCTTGTAAGTTTCGAATAAAACACATTCCCAAATCTCCATCAGACTAAAACCAAATGTACCTTTCAAACCTCCTGCACCTTCAATTTATGACTTTAATTTTCCCCTTCCTTTCACCATTATGTTTTGCTGTTTAATCAATTATTTACTTGTTTCTAATTTTAATCACCCTTAGCAAGTTGACTTTTACTTTCACCTTACTCCCAACAACGCTATTTTACAAGAAATAGAGCCATCATTTTAATGCAACTTTGAGAGTGTTGATCTAACCTCTCCCCTAGAAATTCCTTTCCTCCCTCAGCTTCCCCTACATTACACCAGCTCCCTTCTGTCCTTATCCTAAACAAAAACTGCCTAAGGCAGTGATGGCAAAGAGATTGCCACCTCTAAAGAAAACGTTGTATCTTGCATGCATATGATTCAATCAAGTACACAGACCTTTTTTTGGAGGACAGATTATAAAAACCACTCAACGTTACTTAACTTGAGAAATATGTGCTGTTACGGGGGTTGTATCATGTGCAATGATTTTATAAATTTGTCTAAATATGCAAAAATTTACATTTACTCTAAATATATGCATCAGGAATATAAAAGATTGTGAACATGCGCTTCTCTTCTCTCTCCCCACAAAGATCACTGAAAGTGTGATAGAGGAATAGCAACCCAAAAGGAAGCAAAAAGACAACAGCAGGCAAAATTGTTCAACACATTATTTTTAATGAAAAGCCAGTAAGTGATGCATAAACTCAATGGTTTCCTGGGAGACTGTGACAAGAATGAAGTTAAATACTCCTGCAGAGCCATGAATAGTCTCAACATTTTGGTATCTGTTACAGGAAGTGAGGTGAAAACCAGGGAGTGGATGGAGAGGTTGGGTTGTTCAGTCGGTTAAGCGGCCAACTCTTGATTTCAGCTCATGTCAAAGCTTGCTTGGGAGTCTCCCTCTCTCTTTCTCTCATCCTCTCTCTCTCTCTCTCTTTCTGAGAACAAATAATTAAACATTTAAAAAACTAGGGAGTGGATGGAGAAAATGG
Organism: Hyaena hyaena; assembly: GCF_003009895.1. Classification (NCBI taxonomy): domain Eukaryota; kingdom Metazoa; phylum Chordata; class Mammalia; order Carnivora; family Hyaenidae; genus Hyaena; species Hyaena hyaena. The sequence continues at coordinate 45,908 of NW_024082606.1, read as the reverse complement.
AGAAACAATACATACTTCTGAAAATGAAAAAAATGAAAAATAATCCTCACATCAACTCTATGAACCAGATGATATTATAATCCCCGTTTATACATAAGAAAATTGCAGATAAATTGGTTGAATAACTTGTTCAGGATCATATACTGAACAAGTGGCAAACATGGGTTTTCTGTAGGAATGTCCTGGCTCCAAGCAGCTTGTAAGTTACCTGTCTACCCCACTGTGGCGTATGGTGTGCACACGTGTACAACTTACTTAGCAACAAAAATAGTACAGTGGTGCGTTAAAGTATTAAAAAAAAGAGAAACTTACAGGTATCTCTTGAACATAAAAACTTGTTTAACTAATTACAAATTTGATCTTGAAGAATAAATACACCACATGAAATTTTGGATGAAAATAAAGGGATGTCTCACTCATCCAGATATCAAGACATATGCAAAACTACAATAATTAGTGGGTATGATAGGCATATTTGATTTAATATACAGGAACAGAATAAAAAGACCAAAAACAAAATAAATTATATAGATATCTGATCCACAGATTCTACACTATCTATGTTGCCAATTGCTGGCAGATGGAGTGATAGTGAGTGCATCTTGCTTGATGCAAAAATGGAAATGTCCTTATTGATGCAGCAGGCCATGATGACTTACCATTTCTGATGGCATAACAGTTGCATCAGAGAAACAATAAAACTTAAGAACCACTGACCACATGTAATGAAATAGCTTTTCAAATTAGTAGAGGAGAGAAAGATAATCTAATAAATGATTCTGAGATGTTTGATTATCAAGAATATCCCTAAAAAGTTAAATTTCAGAATTAGAAAATAAAAACTGTCAAGATTAGAAGATGAAAATAAAATTTTATCTGAATTTGCAGTGACAGTTTTCTTAAAAGGAAAAGAAGTATAAAGGAAAAGGTTTAAGAAAACATACATGGGGCACCTGCGTGGCTCAGTCGGTTAAGCATTCGACTTCGGCTCACGTCATGATCTCATGGCTCGTGGGTTCGAGCCCCACGTCAGGCTCTGTGCTAACAGCTAGCTCAGAACCTGGAGCCTGTTTCAGATTCTGTGTCTTCCTCTCTCTCTGACCCTCCCCTGCTCATGCTGTCTCTATTTCTCTCTCAAAAATAAAAAAAACATACATAAATAGATAAGACACAAAGTGCTGTTATAATTTGTTTTTCTACAACAAGATACATTTTACTGTCGAAAGTATAAGAGTCAGAAAGTATAAGAAAAAAAAGATCCATTAAATCACTATTGCCTTCCATGTGTAACTCTCAGAACTTTTCTACTCTTTTGCATACTTAGTTACATATGGAAAAGATTTTGAAACCATTTTTTCCTAAAACATATGCTTTTAGTTTTATTATGTCTATGTATTCCTCTGCATGAGTTTTAAAGAATGGAAATCGTGTGTGTGTGTGTGTGTGTGTGTGTGTATGTGTGTGTATGTGTGTGTATGTGTGTGTATATAACATAAGTATTTATAAAATATACATATATTTACACATATACACTTTTGTGTGTCCAAGTTTTTCCCTATTTAAAAGCAGCAGAACTTCTGGTGGGAAGGAACATAAAGTCATAAGTCAGCATTTCTTATTTTATGCTTAGAATTCATCCAAAAGAAAATGTAAAATGTAAACCTGGGAAACACCATTTTTAGTGAAACTTGGAGACAGATAGAATCCATAGATTTCAAATGCATACATATAAGACCTGCTAAAAGTAACTAGATTCGGAGAAGCCTCCTGGGAATAAGTGGAAACAAGAAATACAGAGGATTGTGAGAGGATCACAATGAGGGCAGATCTAAATGCCAGCATTTATATATTTGTGCAGTGCTGGGATGTAAGGGTGTTTCTTTCAGGGAATATTATGGGAACTGTGGTGAGCGGGTCAGTGCCAGAAGTTTTCTGTACCTTGACTGATGGAAGCAAAGGAGAGGACATAGAATGCTTGGTATTTGTGTGAGAATAGCAACTCTTCTGGAAAATCCACCTGTCCATTATCCTTCCTCTTCCACCACCATTTATTATATAAAAAGCAAGTCCAGGAAATTCAATTTCTTCTGCTGATAAAGTAGGAATTTGCATAGCATCAGTGTAAAGACAATCTATGAAAAATAATGTCAGAAATATTTTTAAAATTTTTTTAATGTTTTATTTATTTCTGAGAGAGAGAGAGACAGCATGAGCAGGGGAGAGTCAGAGAGAGAGGGAGATACAGACTCTGAAACAGGCTCCAGGCTCTGAGCTAGTTGTCAGCACAGAGCCCGACACAATGTACGAACCCACGAACTGTGAGATCGTGACCTGAGCCAAAGTCAGTCGCTTAACTGACTGAGCCACCCAGGCACCCCAGAAATATTTTTTTAAGGTAATGACAACTGGGATTCCTGGTTGGCTCAGTCCATTAAGCAACTGACTCTTGATTTCAGCTCAGGTCATGATCTCATGGTTGTGGGATCAACCCCACTTTGGGGTCTTCACTGAGCATGGAGCCTGGTTTGGGTTCTCTTTCTTCTGCCACTCCTCATTCATGCATGTGTGAGCTCTCTCTCTCTCTCAAAGGTAATGACACTAGACTTTTCATTAGAAAGGTATGCCATAGAAAAGATATAATTCTTTCCAGACGTTTGCCAAGAATACAAAAATTTCATGCTGCAATTGCCTTTAAGAAGGAAAGTTCTAAAAGTAAGAGATCAGGACAGAGACGACAGGAGAATTAGAGGAGATGGAATGTAAACTTGCACAAGTTAGCAAAGACTAGAAATGAAACCACCCCAGAAATGAGAGAAAAAAATCACAAGAAGTACAAGGGAAAATATACACTGGGGAAAATATAGCATGAAACATATGGGATGGAAAATTTTTTTTAATGTGCAAAAAGGATAGGGAACAGAGTTGGAAAGTATTAGGGAACTAGAGAGCAGGTACAGGGGAACTGGCACACAGAAGAATTCTTCTCTAAGAAGAAAACCATAGCAATAGAGGAGGGCTAATATTTAAATGTACATTAAAAGAAGGCTTAGAGCTATGAACTCAGTGAGCTCACCATGTGCTGGACAAAACAGATTGAAAAGAATCTGTCCTGGACACATCCTAATAAATATACAGACCTTCAAAAATAAGTAAATAATAATTTGAACAGCTAGGAGAAAAATTCTGGTGACCTTGTTTTGTTTTGTTTTTTTTTTTTGGTTTTTTTTTCATCAAACACTAAGAGACGTGGTGGAACACCTTCAAGATGTTCATGGAAGTAAAGTCACCCCAAGTACAGTAAAGCCTTGGTTTGTGAGTATAATTTTCATTGCAGAAGCATGATTATGCCACAGCGAATTTCAAGAACGATTGGCTCGGTTGTTATCATGTGACACACGGTGTCCCATGCTATTTATATTGGAAGACGTCACTCGTTTATCAACTTAAAATGTATTAGGAATGTTTACACATCTTCCAAAACACTCACAGATCAAGTTACTCACAACCCAATGTTTTACTTATTTCATACACAGCCAAAATGTTTTCCAAATATAAAGGCTATATATTTTTTGGAACATAAGAGACCTCTGTGATTATCTTTACTGTGAGTCTAACTTGAAACGATTGCAAGAACATAAACTTTCGCAAACAAAGAAGTGCCTGAGGAAAATATGACAAAGGGATGTAAAGGGACCTTTCCCTGTTTTCTCATATGTGTCATAGGTGTGTTCTTACCAAAAGTTAAGGCACAGGGATTTTGTCCATATGATATATATTCATATTACAGCAATGCTTTGGGAATTTAACTAATAGTTTTTTAAAATATTGAAATGTGTTGATAAAAGTAGAACATCTAGAAGAGATGATAATATATTTAATGTGTTGAACAAATGGTTTTGATGAAATATTAATGCCTCTAGTCAATTTTAGATAAAATTTATGAAACATTCAGACTGATAAATGTGATAAAATTTATGGCTTTGAAAGCCTTGGAAGCAACTTCTTTATGACCTGAATCAATATTCTATTTTTACTGGATCTTCAAGAAAAGTAATTCATCAAGACCAAAAAACAGACGGTAGAGATTAAAACTCGCCCATTTTTGTTTTAGTATTACAGATGCAGAAAATAGAGCTTTTTTCCCTCTAGTTAAGAATACTTCTAAAGAATGGTTTAAAATGTTTACTGATATTCCTTTACTAGCCCTTCCCACCAAGGGAAGTTGTCAGATTTTAGGGATAAGAATGGGTCTTTTTAGTGTTTTAGTATTTTTTAGTGTTTTCTGATGGGAATAAACTCACTGAGTCCTGGGAGAACAGAAAGAAATGGAAATGCCTCTTTAGGGGTAAAAAAGCCTGGGGATCCACAGGAAGAACAGAGATTTGAAGGGGTAGCAAAATTTCCTTGTTGTCATATGAATATTTGCTAGAGGAACAAATATAGTACATTCTACTTCGGAAACAATGAATGATGGGGCCTGCTGCTATTTCTAGTTATTCTGTTCTCCTGGCTCTGATTCAATTGTTTTCCAGCCAATAAGACATGAGGTAACTATTGTTTACGGAAGAGAATTAACAGTAGCAAGGAAGTGGATTGTGATTTTCAAAAGCTTAGACCCTCAGAGGGAGACTCATGAAAAAAGAAACCTGATGAATAAGAGGTAGGATTTCTACATCTGTTTGGATAAAACAGCCTCAGAATGATGTGAGGAAGAGGAACAATAAAGGAGAACCAAGACAGTATAGGCCTCCCTCCTCTGAGTTTTTCAAAAAATCCCAGACTGATGTTATGCTCTATTTCCCATAGAGGTTCTGGAAGGAGGCAAGGCCCCAGGAGATAGTCTCATTTGGTGGCTTGTCATAGAAGGTTTGAGAAAATGGAAGTTTCCCACTCCATACTCTGGTACAGAAAAAGTAGAATTCTCTCTGTGTACCTCAACACTTTGAAGGGCCATAGGTGAACCCACAATTTTCTCTGAGCATAAGATCAAAAGAATAATGATACAGGATTCTTTGAATAGTGCGTTGGAGTTGGCAGAGAGAAACCCAGCACATATAACCTCTCTATCAAGATCACTGGTGACTTGGTCATGGCTCAGGTGGGTAGATTGCCAGCTCACGATCTGTCCAGGGACGTGCTATCATGGAGGCCAGCATGGGAAGAAGGTGGGCTAAAGAAAGCCTTTTGCATGTGCCTGTGTTAGTTCCTACAATTTAAATGTGGTGACAGGTGGAGGAAGAGTGGCTTCAAATTTGCCTGTGTCACATTCTTTCCATTGTTCAAACAGGGACTCAGAACGCCATTATGTGATGAATGTGAAATTGTGGTTTCTATAGGTTAAGAAGACTCAAATACTGGCAATTTTATAAGGGTTAACCTAACAGTTCAGATTTGGTAGAGAAAAATAAAGTTAACGTATATTTTTAGAGAACACATTTTTAACTTTTTATTTTGAAGTTAATTATAGACTCACAGAAAGTTGTCAAAGTAATACACAGTCTCGTGAGCACTTTAATCAGCTTCATCCAGTTACATAACTGCAATACAATATCGAACCCAGGAAGTCAGCTTTGGTACAATGCTGTTAACTACTCTACAGGTTTTATTTCAATTCTGTGAATATGCTTTTTATTTTAGAACTGTTACAGGTGTATAGAAAATTGGCAACGATAGTACAGAGATTTTCCACCCAGCCTCCCATATTTCTAACATTGTACTTCAGAACAATATATTTGTCACAAGCAATGAACCAATTTCAATATAATTGTTAATGAAAGTCCATTACTTCATGCAGATTTCTTTAGTTTTCACCAAATAGTGTTTTTCTGTTCTAGGATCTCACCCAGGATACGATGGTATTTTGGTCTTCATGTCTTTTTAGGCTCCTCCAGGCTGTGACAGCTTCTCAGACTTTCCCTGTTTTTGATGACCTTGGCAGTTTGAGAAGTGCTGGAAAGGTATTTTGCAGAAAGTTCCTTAATTTGGTTATATATCATGGTTTTATCATAATTATTCTGGAGTTATGGATCTTTGGAAGAAAGACCACAGAAGTAAAGTGCCACTGTGGGGTGAGGGAGGAAGACCACAGAAGTCAAGTGCTATTATCATCACATTATAGCAGGGGTACATGCTATGGACATACCTTACCACTGTTGATATTGACCTTGCTTACTCAAGCTAGCCAATGTTTGCCAGGTTTCTTCACTGTAAAATTATTCTTTTTTTTCTCTGTTTACATAATGTATTCTTTGAAAGGAAATTCCTATATGCATCAAAGGAGAATATGGTCCACCTGAGTATGTACATATTATATTTGGAATTCTTCTATACAGGAGATGGAAGATCTGTCTATTCCTTCCTATTAATTAATCAATTAGTCATTCATCCCATCAGTTATTTACATTAATATATTTATGGACATTTATTTTATACTTTGTGGTACAATCCAATATACTACTATATTTTGTTGCTCAATTTATTTAAGTTTATCAGTGGGTGCTCTTATATTTGGCTCCTGTGTCCCTTGACAGAGCCCAACAGCACAGAGTTTTCTTAGCACTTCTTCACTTTCTGGCACAGCAAGATGCTCCAGCCCTAGAATTAGTCACTTCTTCAACGAACCGTGGTTTTCTTATTGGAGAATAGTATTAGAAACCAAGATATACATACTGAGTTTGCTCATTGCTACCAAAGTGTCATTGTTTCTAGGTCCTTTCAATTAACAGAGCTAGGAAATACGTGTGTTCTGATTGCCTCCTATTCAACCCACTGGTGAGAAAGGGGTACCTGCTCTGCCGTAGTTTTAGGTAGCATATACATGACAGCCAACACTAGGCAAAAGAGATTGGCAGCAATTTATTCATCACATAATAAATCTTGGGGAGGACACTGCAACCATTTGGGGCCACACAGCAAAGAAGTGGGGGCAGAAGGAGGCAGGTTTTGTAGCAACAAGATGATAGGGGGCTTCCTGGCTCCCTCAGGAGGACTGATTGGTTTGAGTTATTCTGCAGGATGGCCAGAATATAAACCCTGTTAGGTTGAGGAACAGGTGGCGTGCAGTTGGTCTGGCTACTGATGGAACTAGTTTAGTGGAAACCCTTTTCCATTAGAAGTAGAAGTCGTATCTGCCAACAGAAGTCATAATTAGGACTTTGGGACGCTGGGCGACCCAGAGATGTCAAGACAGCACTTCCAAATTTAGGTCTTACAATAAAATATGCCTACATTAACCAGGGTGTATATACATATCTATAAATATTTCTATATATATCTGAAATTGCATCTTTTGCAAAAAAAAAATAGACATTATTGAAGATATATCTATCTTCAAATATGTGAAAAGGCCCTAATAATTTCACTAATATGGAATTGTGGGGTCAATTGAATGGATATTATAAGTCATTTGATTAATAACACCAAAGATGTCTATGGAAAATTTATACGCATATGCTTCTCTGCTAGAATATATGAGATTATACATTTCACTATGCCCTTAGAAACACTGTCCATTGCATTTAAAATTTTTTTTAATTTTATAATTTAGATTTGCATTTGGAAAAAAATTGCATTTCCACCATTTACAGAACTTGTCTATTTGTGAACAACTTCTGCATAATTTCCTAATGCAATAATCCTTTCTGGTAGATTTTCTATTATTTCTTTAGATGTGAAAATAAAGATTAGGTTATATAGCTACCAAGTGGGAAGCTTGCAAACAGAATTTAAAATGTGTTTTTACTTGTATTGGATTCTCTAAGCACCAAGTTAATCTAGAATGGTGCTTTCTGCCCATTTAATTTTTAACCAGAAAAGTGGCTGAATGGATATAGATCTGACTAAATCTAAAATTTTTCCTTTAGTGAATTTTACTGTTATTTTTCTCTTTCTAATTTGTAAGAAGGATTTATACAGCAAAGATTTTAATCTCTTGTATAATAGAAATGTTTTTCTCAGTTTTTCCAATGTCTTTCTATGTTTGTTTATAATCATTTGGAAAGCATGAATTTATTATTGTGGAATGTATCAATTAATTCTTTTGCATTTTTTTCCTACTTTGAATTTCCTACCTTGAGTAAACTACATTTATTTCTACTTTGTATCATGTTTTATTTTAAATTTTAATATCTCTGGAATATCTGTAGTTATTTGCCATGAGTGCTGTATGGCTAATTTGAATGTCTTGTTCTAGAAATCAAATCATTTTATTATATATAATATATGATAAACATTTTAAATTGTTTTATTATATATATAATATATAAATAAAGTGTTATATATATATTTTATATATATGACTCATTACACTGCATAAATTATTTCAACTTTGAAATGCTGTATCAAAATGTGCAAATGCTTTGTATTATTTTTCCTACAAAGATGTTTTATTAATCTCACCTAAATATGCCTCCAGATAAAATTGACAACTATACTATCAAGATCAATAAAAACCAAGTTGGGATTCTGACTGGTTTAATATTATATACTTATATTAATGGGCAAATGTGCTTTGTGTCATTAAAATGCTTGTCATCTAAGACCACACACTGTTCTTTTTTTTTAATTGATAAATGTTTTCCACATCTATTAATTTCTCCTGAGGTGTTTCATTTGCCTGTTTTCTTGTGTAGAAATATTTTTTAAGCTTTTGCTTTGAAAGCATGGTTCCATGTTCCCAAAAGTATATTCTCTGAGATATTAACAATGACTCACTGACAAAAAATGTTTTATGTTGTGAGATTTGGGAGGTACTGATTTAACTTTAAAAGATTTATTTTCCATTTACTTGTCAGATTCTTTCGTATGCTGCTTTTAGTGCAAACCTTAAAGGCGTTTGGCTTTCCTCAAAACTATTTCAACACAAAACTCCTTTTTCATGGGTCACATCAGAGATCTCTCATTAATGAGAATCTATAGGTTTGTTACCTTTGTTACATCTGGATTAATTTTCTGACCCACAAAAAAATATATCTTTTGGAATTCCTTTTGATGTGGATTCCCTGGTGCCGAATTCTGTTTTATTTTCCAGAAATTATTTATTTCACTTTTATTCTTGATGAATATATTTGATTGGTATATAAACATATTGTGTTACATAAGCGATTATTCCCTTTCAACATGTTTTAAATATTTTCCATTAACTGTTGTTGGTGGTGAAAAATTGTCAGTCTCATTTTTTTCCAAGTGTACGAGTAGGTAATCTGTATTCTTGGTATTTCCTTTGAAGATTTTTTCTTTAACTTTTACATTATTTGTTTGTTTGCTTGTTTGAGAGAGAGAGAGAGATTGAGTGCAATTTGGGGAGAGGGGCAAAAGGAGAGAGAGAGAATTTTAAGCAGTCTCCACGCTCAGTTTAGAACCTAACATTGGACTCAATCCCATGACCCTGGGATCATGACCTGAGCTATAATCAAGAGTCCATCACTCAACTGACTGAGGCACTCAGGCACCCCTTATGATATATTTAGATTGAGATAACTTTTAGCTTGATTGGGATTCATTGGACTCCCTGAATTTCAAAATTGATACCTTTAATTATTCAGTAAAAAAAATTATTTGCCATTATATCCTCATGTATTGCATCTACCCAATATTTTTTCCTCACCATTTAAAAATTACAAGCTGAGGGGCACCTGAGTGACTCAGTGGTTAAGTGTCCGACTTTGGATGAGGTCATGATCTCACAGTTCAAGTTTGAGCCCCACGTTGGGCTCTGTGCTGACAGCTTGGAATCTGGAGCCTGTTTCATGTTTTGTGTCTCCCTCTCTGTCTGCCCCTTCTCTGCTCACACTCTGTGTCTCACTCTCAAAAATAAATAAACGGTACAAAAAATCACAAGTTGAGTGCATATCGGAACTTAGCAGATTATATTACAGACAGCCCTTTCACTTACTCTCTGTATCTCTGTCCTTTTGCATTTGTTCTAAATACATTCTTGATTTTAATCTTTTAGTTAATGAGTTTTTTCTTCAACTATGTATATTCTCTCTAATGCACCCAATACATTTTAAAGATCAATTATTCTATTTTTCTAGAATCTTTATAGTTTTTTTCCAAGCACTTATTTTAATTAACGTGTTGTCCTTTACTGATATATTTTAATCCTAACATATGATTAGGATATGTATAAAACATATGTATAAATTAGTTTTAAACGTTGTTTCTGATATGCACAACATCAGATGTCTGATATATAGTTGCCTATTGTCTGTCAGGATTTATTTACTGACATCTTATTTACTAGTAGTATTTGTAAGTTTTAGCTTTGAGTTCAAATTCCTTGACAGTTTGTAGGAATTCTGTATAATTTGTATTGTAGAGGGAAGATTTTTATTTACATTTTCCAGATACTTGAGGACATGACAAAAAAGGATTTCCTTCAAATTCAATATTTGACCTAAGTTATTTTGGACTATTCAGATAGCATGAGAGTACAATCCCATTTGAGAACCATTTACAGTTACAAACTCTTCAAAGAGATTTATAGAAGGTTTTTTCCTTTTTTTTTTTTTTTTACATCCAGAACTAAATTTCCAGCCAAGCAATTTTTCTTAACTTTTCCTGGGAGTAAATTTATAGCCAATTCAGCTTTCTATGTTCCTATCTTTGTGATGAGTACTTCCTGTTAGAAATGCCAACTTGGTGGGATTCTGGTACCTTTCCCCTATTTCCTGTTCCCTGCAGTAGAGGAAAGAAAAGCTGATTAGTCAGATATGGAAATCCTTCAGGGCACAAGCCAGCTTTAATAAAACTTTCTTCTTTAAGTTCAGTCCAAGACATGTGATGTCATTTCAGCTAAAACCCCATAAAACCAATAATTCAGGTTTCATTTCTTGAGTGACAGCCCAATCCAAGCACCTGGCTTAATACAGTGAAGCTGCCTCACAAGGAAACTTTTGGTATAATTACCCATGAGATGTTCTTACCAACTTCTTCCTTAGAACCTACATCCAGGAAGCCTCTTAGCTTCTGCTCTTTTTCCAAGAATGATGTTTTGTTTTATTTTCTCTTCATGACTTATTGATATATTTATTTATTATTGACATATTTATTTTCTGTTATAGAGGCTACACACATATGTGTGTATAATATATATAATATACATATTATATTAATATGTACTGACGTTTCTCTAGTTTACCTGTGATTTCTATTTGTTTTGGTCAAAAAGTTACTTCAGAGCATGAACTTACATAGCCAAGTTGACAAGAAGTCCCTATTCTCAGTGCCTATTATTTTTAAAATAAGATCATAAAAGAAACCCTCACAAATGCCAGCCAAACCTTGATGATAAAAGGCCAGAACAGTCCAGTACATATTTCAAATAATATTTATGTAACTTAGTGGTCTAGTTGAAGGTCTAAAATTTGTGACTTTTTTTTTGGATCTTGATGGGGAGAGGCTGGGTATAAAACATTAAAAAGTCAAAAAAAAAAAATGGGGAGGAAGAAATCCAACAACCACAAAAACAACAGATCTCTGTATTACTGGTGTTATTTCAAAGTCATATAAGGTTATTTTTTCATTAGTCTGAATAGTAAGATTTTCACTCGAATAGTCATAGAGAGAGTTAAGGACAACAGCAAGGCTGAATAATAATGCAAAAATTTTTTTGATTACATGACGGACTTTCCCTTCTGGTCACTGAGAAATAAATTTAGGGGATATGTGTTGGAAAGAGATTAAATCCCTTCTACAGGACTTGAATTAAAGAAGGGTAGTGTAAAAACTAAGACATCAGTATTAGGTTGACTCACTATACATATTAGGATAATTTGAGAAAGAATAGAACTGCTAATTTGTTATACCGCAATAAACTGAATCAGAAACGGTCCTTAGCATCTTCTCTACCTAATGGAAACCTCTCTCTCTAGCTCCTATTTCCAACTTCAAATCTCCACAAACACATTTTGAGAAAGTGCATCATACATGTATCTATCTGTTCTCTCATAAAGAAGAAAAGAAATGGGTATACTGATAGAAATAAGGCCGTGTTGCAGGCAGATTTACTAGGCTGGGTTATGTAAGGGGGTTACAGAAGTTTCTATTCTCTACCTTTGATAAAAACACTTGGGGTGCCTGAGTGGCTCAGTTGGTTAAGCATCCAACTTCAGCTCAGGTCTTGATCTAGAGTTTCATGGGTTCAAGCCCCACCTCGGTCTCTTTGCTCACAGCTCGGAGCCTGAAGCCTGTTTCAGATTCTGTGTCTCCCTCTCTCTCTGCCCCTCCCCTGTTCACATGCTGTCTCTTTCTCTTTCTCAATAATAAATAAACATAAAAAAATTCAAAAAAGAAACACTGCCTTCATTCTACATTTGATAAAACATGGGTCTTTGTTCTGTTTTCATGAACAGCTTGCATCCCACTGATTCCAACCAATGGTTTGCAGGTGCTGAAAACATGCAAAAGGAGAAATAAAAAGCCTCCTTGCATAATTTATTGTTTGTTTTCTATAAACATCTTAAATTATCATACATAATTCTTACATTATGATTAATAGTAAAATAAGAAAAATTATTTCTCAGTATAGGAAAGCCATGTTATAAAGAGTTCATTATTATAATTGAAGACAGAGAATAACTCATAAAAGGCAAATTGAAAAAAATACTTAATTAGTGAAAATTTAATCAGCTTTTATGACTAAGTCATATATAAGGGTAAATCTTATATGAAGCTGTTTTCTAAATAATTTGTTATGGATAAGATGTAAAGTTTGGCAGTGATCAGTTCACAAATAGCTAGAAGACACAGAAGTATTATTTTTAAAACAATTTTTATTAAAAATCAATTGCTACAAAGATTATGTGTTATATATTGATTTATAAAAATAAAAATATAATTTAAACCCCTACATTTTAAGAAAGATAGCATTTAACTTATATCAAAGCCACTTTCTGACCTGATTCTTTCTCCCAGAAATAATGCTTCTTGTTTTAGTTCACTATGTATGTTTGTACAGCTAAAAAATATATCATTTACTTTGCCTCTGAACTTCATTAAAATGGATTCATGGTGTGATGAGATTTTTCTCAATGAGTATGTTCTTGAGATTTGTCTATGACTAATAGTTTATTTCCTTTCCTCTCTATTGTTCCATTTTATGACCATAGCATGATTTATTCATCCTCTTTTCACTACTAAGTTTGTCTTGCTTTTATGTATGTGAGATTAACAGATTCTGCTATTTTCATGATTGTATATGCCTTTATTTAAAATATGTGAGTTTCTGGGCCACCTGGGTGGCTCAGCTGATTAAGCATCTGAATCAATTTGGGCTCAGGTCATGATCTCATGGTTGTGAGATCAAGCCCTGCACTGGGCTCAGCGCAGAGTCTGCTTGGGATTCTCTCTCTCCCCCCCCCCCACTTCCTCAGCCTCCTCCCCTATTGGTGCTCTCTCTGCCTCTCTCTGTCTCTCTCAAAAAACAAATAAATAAACTGTAAAACACACAAGTTACTCCTTTCTAAAATAATCAATATTTCTTTAAACCTTGAAGAGAAAATAATGGGTCATTAGTAACTGACGTCTTCATCTGTATTAATAAGCTAATGACAAATGGTTTTCCAGCATAGTGGTGCCACTCTGAACTCTAATACTATACAAAAGCTTTACCAATATTTTGCTTTAAAAATATATCTTGGTTTATTTTTCAAATTTCATTTTTTTAATGTTTTAATGCTTCATTTATTTTTGAGAGAAAGAGAGATACAGAGTATGAGTGGGGGAGGGGCAGAGAGTGAGGGAGACACAGAATCCATGAAGCAGGCTCCAGGCTCTGAGCTGTCAGCACAGAGCCTGATGCGGGGCTCGAACCCATGAACCATGAGATCGTGACCTGAGCTGAAGTTGGATGCTTAACTGAGTGAGCCACCCTGAGGCCCCTACTTTTCAACTTTTAAATTGAAACCCAAAGCAAAGAGCTCATTTATGAAAATATATAGCTAGTGTAATACATAAAAAAAAATCCATCTGTGCAACCAAATTTATGTCAAGATGTAAAATATTGCAAAGAATAGTTTTCCTTGTGATTGCCCTGATCACTATACCTTCCTTACGTACCTCCAAAAAGTTATCAATACCTTGTCTTTTCCTTTAATGATTTGCTTTTCCTTTTAATTTTACACTCTGAGCACTCATCAATAATTATTACTATTTTGTTTAGAGTATTTCTTTTAAACTTTGTATAACAGGTGTCCTATAATATGTGTAATATCGTTCCTACCTTCTCTTGCTCAACTACATTTGTAAGAGATGTTCATGTTATTATAAGTAGTTGTAATTTTTCAGTTTCACTGTTGCATAACACACTATGTGTGTGCATAGTACAACGTGGATACCCATTCTGCTATTATAGCCATTTTGGCTGTTTCTACATTTTTATATTTTAAGTGTGTTACAAAGAGCACTCTTTTGTTTTTGTTGTTGTTGTTGTTTAGGGAGATTGAGAGAGAGACTACGTGTGAGCGCACACATGGGAAAGGGACAGAGGAAGAGACAGAGAATCCCAACCAGGCTCCACACTCAGCATGAGCCTAACTTGGGGCTTGATCTCATGACCCTGGAATCATGACTTGAGCTGAAATCAAGAGTCGAATGCTGAACCAACTGGGCCACTCAGGTGCCCATGATGCGTCCTTTGTGTACTCCTATTCATATATTCCTTCAATAGGAATTGCTGGTCATAAGGTATTTAGCATAGAAGATCACAAATATTTATTTTCAAAATGATTTTACCAATTTGAATTCTTAACCACAGTATATGAAATTTCCACGTGTTCCAGTTCTTCACCAACACGTGGTACAGTCAGCCCTTGTAATTGTACTCATGTCCCTGTGCAACTAATGGTGTCCCAATGTGATTTTAATTTGCCCTTCTCTTCAGCTGCTTACCTTTATCTGATTTATTGGCCATGTAAACTGTGTTTTTATTTTTATTATTATTTCTTTTAATGTTTATCTATTTTTGAGACGGAGAGAGACAAAGCATGAACGGAGGAGGGGCAGTGAGAGAGAAGGAGACACAGAATCCAAAGCAGGCTCCAGGCTCTGACCTGTCAGCATAGGGCCTGACATGGGGCTCGAACTTGTCAACCACGACATCATGACCTGAGTCGAAGTCAGATGCTCAACTCACTGAGCCACCCAGGCACCCCTAAACTGTGTTTTTAAAACCCTATCCTCTCTAGGATTTTCATATTGATTTGTATGAATTCTCTTCAGTCTGTTTGCTTTAGGTCTATCAAATATCTCTTCCTCGTTATATCACTTCCCTGTTCACCATTCTAATAATGCCCTTTAAAGTTCTTAATTTTAATCCAGTCCAATTAATTTTCACGTTTCTGATAAGTGTGATTTGCTTCCTTTTCGGTAAAAGTTTTAACTCCTCGAGGTCATGTACATAGGTACCTATATTCTCTTCTAGAATTATTATTGCGTTTTGCCTTGAAATTTAGATCTGCACTCCACTTGGGATAAATTTTATGTATGATGTAAGGTAAAAGTTGCATTTTATATTTTTTCCTATGCATACTCACTCCAATGTGTTTATTTAATTAAAATTCTATCGTTTCTCCACTTTCTCCAGTACCTTGAATGTCATAAACAGACCCTGTATGTAGAATGTAAGGCATCTGTTTTTGATATCCTGTTCTTTCCATTTATATACTTATCTATCCTTCCATCAATAACTGTCAATGTTATAACTAAAATACTAGTCATGAAATTTATAAGCATTTAAAAATTTTCTGTTTTCTCTTTCTGAACAGAATGGATAGGTAGTTTTCAGTTAAATGGATTAACTCAAGGAACTAGCATTTGGTCTCACTAATTTGTTCTTATTGCATTCCTATTTTTTTAATTCATTGATTCTGATTTTAGCACAATAATTTTCTTCCCACTTTATACGTTAGGTTTAAATTTTTTTCCTAGTTTTTTCAGGTGGAAGTTTAGCTCATTTATTAGAGACATCTCTTCTTTTCATATATATGCTACGAATTTCCTCCTGAGCCTTGCTTTTGTTGCACTCCACAAATTTCGATACATTGTATTTTCATTACATTCAGTTCACAATGTTTTTTTAATTAATTAATTTATTTATTTATTTTAAGATTATTTACTTATTGGGGGAAGTGAGCATGAGTGGGGAGGGGCAGAGAGAGAGAGGGAGAAAGGGAATCCCAAGCTGGCTTCGCACTGGCAGAGATCTCACAAACTGCGAGATCATGACCTGAGCCAAAGTCAAGAGTCAGACAATCATTTGAGCCATCCAGGTGCCCCTATATATATATATATATTTTTTTTAATTTTAATTCCAGTATAATTAACAAAAAGTTTTAAGTTAGTTTCAAGAGTAAGATATAGTCATTGATCAATTCTATACATGACTCAGTTTTTGTCACAGTAAGAGTCCTCTCAATCCCCTTCACCTATTTCACCCATCCCTACCCCCTCACAGTTCATAATGTTTTATAACTGCCCTTTTGATTTCTTCATTGGGTTATTTGTAGATGTTCTGTTTAAGTTTAAATTGTTTGGGAATCTTCAGTTATCTTTATTAATTTTAATTTCATCTTATGGTAGAGAACATAGTTGTTATTTTAAAATTTATTATGTACCTTAACATAGTCTATCTTGGTAAATGCTCTGTCTGCACCAGAAAACAATGTTTATTCTGTTGTTGTGAGGTGGAGTTTTCTGGAAATGACAATTACGTCAAGTTGTGAATAGTGCTGTCTCGGTCTTCTATACTTGTACCTTATCAATTAATGAAGGAGGGTTGTTGAAATCTCAGAAGACAAATGTGGCCTTTTCTGTTTTCATTTCATTTTGACTAGTTTTTATTTCATGAATTCCAAAGTTCTAGACTATTATTACATTAACCACTTTATTATGAAATGTCTCTTCACTCCTATTAATGTGTAAGATCTCCTTTGATACTCTACTATTCCACTTTCAGTTTTTTCAGTATTTATATAGTTGTACATGTTTCCATCTTTTAACTAATTTATGTTGTTTTATTTAATGAGCTTTTCTCTTTTTTTGGCAGTACAGTGGAGGCTTGTTTTCTTATCTGAGAGTCTCTGCCTTTTAATTGTAATATTTAGCCCATTTACCTTGATACCTTGATTATGGTTAGTGATACAGATGGGTTAAATCTACCGTCTTCCTACTTGATGAACATTTTCAAAAAGAATGTTAGATTTAATTGTATACTTGTTTTTATTAGATAGCAATGTATTTTTTTCCTTTAACGGCATGACTTTTTAATATTGTGTCCTTATCTCAATTGGTCATTTATGAAATACATCTCTCCTTTTAAAATTATGGAAGTTAGGAGTAATTCTTGTTAATGGTTTATAAAATCTTTGCATATACTTTTTCTATTTCCTGGAACTATTTTTTGAAATCAAATTTAAATTTGTTCCTTCTTGATAGAATTTAAAATGTGTTAATTAAACCATCTGGGACCGCTGGCTTTTTTTCTCAGCCGATTTTAACATGCCATTGTGTTTTAGCTAATTGATTAATACAACAATGTTTTGAATACCTATCTGACACCTGGAACTGTTCTTAGTATGTGATATGCACCAACTATGAAATTAGAAATCATTGCCTAGTGGAATTCACATTCCAGGGGGATATTCAGGTATGAAAATAAATAAACAAATAACTATTCCATAAAAGAAATTTACCCATTCCAACCATAAATTTGCCAGTTTTTCCTCTGGCTCCAACAATACCTATTTTATATATATCATCATATGTCATTATATGCATATAACTTTGGAGTTGTTTACTTCTGAGCCCACTGACCTTTTCAGCAATTTATACTAAGCCCCGTGATTTATGGTAATATTTTTATTACCTTCCGCTTGTTATATTTTTTACAACATTTTACTTTTAATCATTTCTATCTTTATATTTTCAATGTTTCCCATAAACAACATATAACTGGCTAAGTGACTTTCATCTGCCTCATCTTCTACTGTGTTCGTGGTTTTAAGTGGGAGCGTTTAGTTCATTATCACCTAGGTAGGCCGAGGTTTTCCTTTGAACTTCCTGTCTTTAGAGTCCCTCTAGGTTCTACCTTGTTCTGGCTGACTCAACAGAGCACGGTGAAAGCCACCAGGGGGTGCCTGGGTGGCTCAGTCGGTTCAGGGTCCGACTGGATTTCCGCTCAGGTCTTGATCACATGGTTGGCGATGACGGAGGAGTCTGTTTAGGATTCTGTCTCTGGGCCCTTCCCTCCCTTGCTCGCTCGCTCTCGTTCTCTCTCTCTCTTTTTATTAAATAAATAATTAAGGTAGGGAGGGAGGGAGGCAGGAAAGGAAGGAAAGGAAGGGAAGGAAGAAATTTCCGGAAAGAAAGGAAAGAAAGAAAGGAAAGGAAAAGAAAACCACCAGGAACAATTGAGATCTCATTTTTCTTTCCCTTAAGTTTAGCCCATAAAGTTCATTAATTTCTTGCCAAAACACTTATAAATACACTTAAATGCTGGTTCTCTTTCCTTTTCCTCAGCTTCTGGATCTTTTAAGCAGATGCTTATCAGATCCACCATCCTGCTTGAAAAATAAATCTAGAAATACTTTTAATTTTCTACTTAAATAGAAATATCTATGCTCCAGGAATTTTCCAAGTATTTTATAAATATTAAATCTAGTTTAATATTAAACTATTAATTTAATTTGTTAATTTAATTAACATATATAATCCTCATAACAAACTTATTGCAGAAATACCATAGTGACCTCACTTTGAGATGAGAAAACTGATGCATGGAAAGATTAATTAATTTGCCCTAAATCCGGGAGTGAGTATGATATGGGGTTGCTATTCAAACTAACGAAGTATGTACTTAAACACTATGTAACCCCATTTCACCCCATGATATTCCTTGACAAGTCTCCCTCTCTTACACTCAGAAACACACACGTAGGGGAGCCTGGGTGGCTTAGTCGGTTAAGCGTCCGACTTCGCTCAGGTCATGATCTCGCGGTTCGTGGGTTCGGGCCCCGCCTCGGGCTCTGTGCTGACTGCCAACTCAGAGCCTGGAGCCTGCTTTGGATTCTGTGTCTCCCTCTCTCTCTGACCCTCCCCTGCTCATGCTGTGTCTCTCTCTCCTAGAAATAAATAAAAAAAGAAAGAAAGAAAGAAAGAAAGAAAGAAAGAAAGAAAGAAAGAAAGAAAGAAACACACACGCAGGCTGATTACCTGTCCATTGTGTCCTATGTTAAGGACTGAGTGATGTTCTGCTACTGTATTTTTATTAAGAACTAGAAAATGACCCAGGGAATAAATCATCATCACAGATAAGATTTGATATATAGTCCTTCATCTCCAAATTCAGTCATTTCTATCCGTTTTATGTGAAATAGTAATTATAAATATGGAGATACAGCAGTGGAAGAAATAGAGGGAAAAAGTCAGCTTTCATAGAGAAGTGGGATAAAAAGAATGTTGTCAGATAAAGAAACATAAAATATGTCAAATCAACTATTATTTCACCCCAAGCTTCCCTTATAGTAATCAACCATACAATCTCCCATCCCGTCTGCCTTATTTATTGCTGGAAATCTGGTGAATAGAACAGTCTTTTTTTTTTAAAGTTTACTTATTTATTTTGAAAGAGAGGAAGAGAGACAGAGCACGAGAGAGAGAGAGAGAGAGAAAGAGAGAGACTGCAAGCAAGGGAGAGGCAGAGAAAGAGTGAGAGAGAGAGAATCCCAAGCAGGCTCCAGCACTGTCAGTGTGGAGCTCGATGCCGGGCTCAGTGTGGGGCTCGATCTCACAAACCATGAGATATTAACCAGAGCCCAGATCAAGAGTTGACGCTCAACTGACTGAGCCACCCAGAATCCACCTCCTTTATATTAATTTTTTATTCCTGCTTCATTCTCCTGGCTCATTTTCCTTTTCTGATCTTACTCCATCAATTTATTAATCCATATTTCAGGTTTCATAAACTTTTAAAATAAAATCTATTCAGTTAGGTCCATTCGTTGGATCTGCATTTCCCATCAGACAGTTTATATAAAGCTTCTTGATCTTATCCATGGCAATCATTCTATTATCATTTCTCCCTGCTGTCTTTGTGTGTGTTAATAAATAATGATTTTTTAAGTAAATAAAAAACCAAATACTGCTATAGCTCTCAAGTTTTTTCTGACAGCAAATAGACCTAATGATTAGATGTTCATATAAGCACTACATGCTATATGGTATTTCTAAATCTGTTTTATATGAACCATGGGTTAAGTTCCTATCTGTCACAGGATGGCTTAGTATTCTATAATTAGGGACGCCTGGGTGGCTCAGTTGGTTACGCGTCCAACTTCAGCTCAGGTCACGATCTCAAAGTTTGTGCGTTCCAGCCCCACATGGGGCTCTGTGCCGACAGCTCAGAGCCTGGAGCCTGCTTCGGATTCTGGGTCTCTGTCTCTCTCTCTGCCCTTCCCTCTACTTGTGCTCTGTCTCTGACTCTCTCTCAAAAATAAATGTTAAAAAATTTTTTAATTAAAAAAATTCTATAACTAAATGTTATGTAGATGTGGAAGCTCTGATAAAATGATCAGTTTAAGGCAGAGAATATTTGAATGGTTTACCTGTCACCTAAACCTAGACAAACCTTTAGAGAGGAAAAAAACCCTTTGATGACATTTCTCTTGTCACAACCCTTCAACCTAAGAAAATGTTCCGGCTGAAATTAAATCAGGATTCAGCTTTTTATCAAATGCCAGACATTCACTTACTGGCCCCAAAAGATTGTGTTCCCCTAAAGATGTCAATGTTTGCCCATATGACCAAATTATTTGGCTTTATTTCACCTCTGTCTCTCTCTCTATGTATATATATATATATATATATACACACACACACACACACTGAATTTGGTTTGCTTGTTAGTTACTGGTTAATTAGATAGTATTGATTGTTACATCAACCTCATAAAGTCATCAGGACAGTTAATTGTAATAATCATTTAGTTGAAAGAAAATCTAGTTTGAGGCAGTCCAAGAGTTGCACTCAAAACCATAATGTTTAGCAGACAGGGTGCCTACCTACTTTTTTTTAATTCAGAGCTACTGTTTTACCTTACAGACTACTACACATAATGCATATGACTATGAGGAAAAGTGAAGCCAGTCTCCAATTCAGTATTGATACTCTTCTCAGACAATTGTTATGAGAAGGTCAGAAAGGAAAACATATAGGCAATCTGACATTTTCTTAATTATAAGCTGCAGATGGAAGAGTATGCGTTTATAACTTTGACCTTCTCTGAAAATAAAATGGGTAGGGTAAAATTTTTAACTAGAATTCCTCTCTTTTTATGTATTCTTTCTTATAATTTCATATTTATTTTGGATTTCTGGTTGCTTCTCTCTTCCTAAAGCCTAAATGTTGTGAACAAAAGTTGTGTGGATTTTGCACAACTGCTTTTTGTTCACTGTGAATTTTCAACATAACTCTAAAAGACTGCGGCCTTGGGGCACCTGGGTGGCTCAGTCGGTTAAGAGGCTGACTTCACCTCGGGTCGTGATCTCACCGTGTGTGGGTTCAAGCGCTTTACTGACAGCTCGGAGCCTGGAACCTGCTTCTCCCCCTCTCTCTGCCCTTACCCCACTTGTGCTCTGTTTCTCTGTCTCTCAGAACTGAATAAACGTTATAAACAAAATTAATACTAAAATAAAAGTCTGTGGCCTTAGAGAACAAACTAAGCAGAAGTGTAACAGGTAAATAGAAGATTTGAACAACACCATGAAGCATCCAGACTTAATAGACAATGCACAATACTCGACTCCACAAAAAAACCCTACACATTCTTATCAGGTTCACCTGGTGTATTCTCCAGGATGCATCAACTGCAGACACAATATAGCATGTTAGTAAAACAATGGGATAAAAAAGTAAATTCCTAGAACCCTCTCAAAAAGCAGCTCCTCATATTCTCATCTCAGTTTCTTTACTTCAAAATATTCACTATTTACGGATATATAATATCCCACCAGTTTGATGTCTCATAGTTTACTTAACAACTGCCTTTGCTGGGCATGAGGTTAGCTTAGAATTTTTAACAGTCATGAATAATACCTTGCTGATTTCAAGGCAACCTCCAAAAATAAAATATCATTTCAAATCTTTATAGATGTGCCTCTGTTGGGAAAAAAGCGCACATTCTTCTTCCTTTATTATTATTCTTATAACATTAAATCATGGTGTGCTAGAAATGATGGATAGACACACTCTGCACTTTAGAAAAGCTCTTGGAATACTGCAGACAGGATAGCAAAAATATTAACTATCACTGTAGACTTCAGTTTTTGGCCAGACTTTGTTGTTTTTTAAGCATTTGAAGCGTAACTTAACACATACAGGCATCTCCAATACGAGACCTCTCATATTTAATTAGTCATTTTTCACACACCTGGAAAAGGAGTCTAAGCATTTTTGTGGAAGATGTTGAACAATGTGGTTTGGTAAAAATAACTCCAATTCCCTTCATAGATGCATTCGAAGCCTATCACTGTTTAACCAGATGTGTGACCTTAGGCAAACGCCTTTCCTCTTGACTGGTTTCACCATCTGCATAATAGAGTCACACACACAATCTGCCATACGATTCCTTAATTTTGTGAGAAAACTTGATTCTGATGAACCTTCGACACCATGGAAGACGTATATTTATTAGGGCCAGAATCTGGAAACTTTTAAAAAGGTGTAATATTGATCTTTTTATTTTTATTTTAATAGGATTTCTATTTTAAAGGATGGTTTGAATAGCTATCAGTATGATATATTGCTACAGTTCTATTTAGATATAGAGAAATATAGAGCTAGCCATAGAGATAAATATGTGTCGACTGCACAGATCAGCATAAATTTCCAGCATCAGGGGCTACTCTCTACCATTTTTTTTAATGAAGAGTTCTAAATCAATGCTATGGTTGGTACAGAATCTGAACCTCCCAATGTATCACAGTATACTCTGGGATACTCTGAAAATCTTTCTCTACCATAAATATCTTCTGAAATACAAACTACAGGCTTGTTTCACCTAGCCAACTCTTGGACAAATTGTTCTCATTCCATTGAATTGGACTCCATCTAACCTTTGGATTTTGCAGTTTACCCAGCCTACATGGTCCTAGATGTGAAACAAGGGCTTCTTTTGCTTAAATTCCTCAAAAGAACTAGTAAGGCAGGCTTTGGTGTATTACTCAGAGAATTTTATTCCAGCTAGATTCAGTACAGCAAATAACTTACAGTAAGTTGAAGTTACCTCCATACGTCAAAGTCTACCTTCTACAATCCTGACCAGAAACTCTTTATCCCTAATCCAATATCTTGCCATTATGCTGGTCCTTCTCTCAGTGATTTCCAGTTTTCTCCTTACTTCTCTCCTTTCTTACACTCCTTCCTCCTCTCTCTTTCATACTGCTTGTGCTTCTTCCAAATATGTATACAATGAGGCAAAATAATTTCATAACATTTCCTTATAGTCCTGTTATTTTGGTTATTCCCTGAATAATGCTTTCAACAAGCAGATGGGCCCATCATGATATGGTATCTTGTTTTTTTGTGTGTACGCACACACACGCACATGCACACACACATACACGTGTATGTGTATCTATTTAAACATAAACATAAGCATAAGGAAATATATCCATGGTCAATCTGGTTATAATCCTGATTTCATTAGCAATAATTAAACTATTTACTTATTTTTTATGCACACTTTATTGTGAGAGTTCATGTCATGCTATGATCCATGTTTTGAGGTCTTCTATACTTTTTAAAGGCTCTCAAAATTTTATATATACTCCCGATTACACAGGCACTTATCACCTCAAGCTTGGTGTAATATTTTACTGTCTCCCTCCTCACTGATGCAGAGATCACTAAAATGAAGGCAATCTCTATTCCATCAATACAATAATATCCATAGTGTATTAGGTTTCTATTATCGCTCTAACAAATTACCACCTATTTGGAGACTTCAAACAACATAAACCTATGATGTGACACTACTGGAGGTCCGAAATCTAAAATAAATCTCACTGAGTTAAAGTCGGGGTCCCAGCAGGGCTGTATTCCTTCTGGCAATTCTAGGAAACAATCTGTTTGTTTTTTCCAGCTTCTTGAGGCCATCTGCATTCCTTGGTTCATGTCCCCATTCCTCCATCTCAAAGCCAGCAACAGTGGTCAGAGTCCTTAAGCTGTGATCACTCTTATTTCTCTCTTGTCTTCTTCCTTCCTCTGCTTTCCAGTATCCTTGTGCTTATACTGTGCCCACATGCATCACTCAGAAGAATCTCCCTCTTTGAAAGTGACCTGATTAGCAATCTTAATATTATCTGCAATCTTAATTCTTTTCTCTTGCCATGTAACTTAATGTATGCATAGGCTCTGGGGATTAGGATGCAGAAATCTTTGGTGAGGTCATTTTTCTGCCTACCACACTGAGCCATCAATACCTTGCCACATTTTTCCTGAAATATCTCTTTTAATTGTATTTGTTATTTTATGTATTATCATTAATGATTTGGGGTACAGTGATGTATTATTGTTATGTTTAAAAAGAATATATACATTCTAAAGGTATAAAGTATTTTATACTTTGCAAAATTATATGACAACTATTTTACTTTTTAAAACATAATCCTGATTGCATTCATAATGAACTAACTGACAAACTCACTAGCATACACCACACTCTGTTCAGATTTTCTCTTTCCCACCTATGATCAGGGCATTGCTCTTAAATCAACCTGGTTAGCCAGTCTTTATTTACCTTCTATGAAAGTTTCTTGATGTCTTGTAGAAAGTATATATATATACAATTGGAAGATGGCACATCACCTGGTTAGATAGATCTCTCTAAATCATATCGTGAATATCTCTTAATCTTATCTAGGGTTTCTGTGATAGATTTAATAGCTACATAAATAAACATGGAGACAGACAAGGATATAAAGAGATATGTGGATATTTGATTATTATTTGATAGGTAGATGATAGATAATTTATATACATATAAAATATTTCAAAGTTGCCTAGATGACTGTCTTCCAAAAATGTAAGTCTATGTATTCACACTTCACAGGTAGAAAAATAAGTGCTGTTACCTGTAATAAACAGACATGAGAACATTCCAACCTCTACCTTTTCATGTATCACCATGTATAATGAGCCCTTATGGGAAAGCATAAACACTGCCACATGTGCATTCATATGATTTCAAATATTTGCTTGTATTTTCTGTGTGGCTTGACTACCAACCACCCATTTTCTACTCTGTCTCAGGCTACTGACCTCATAATGCTAAGTTTTTACTTCCCAGGTTGTGGTGCCCTACATTCTGGGGTTCTGACCCCTTCAGCATTCTGACTCAGTTAGTACAGAGATCCCCTTCTTCTGTGACCTAGGGCTTAGCAGGGACTAGGCTGCAGATTTTTCTAGTTTTAATTAATATTCAGGAATAATAGAATAAGATTTCTCACAATAGTTAACTAACAATTAGCTACCAGACAGGACTTCTTTTGATGTCAGCGGTTTCCTAAAAGCCATGCAAGTCTTCCCCTGTCCAGCCTACAAAAAAAAATGTTCTGACTGGCTAGAGGGCATTTACTCCCACAACCCAGAGTGTCTTCAAGTGTCCCTGGACTTTGTGGAATCTAGATCAAAGACGATGAGGCAAAGAAAAAGATAAATTTCTTCCTGGGGTTTTCATTCAGATGTGAAAAAAATTTTTTTTAAATGAAATAATTAGACAAATGTTAAAACTCATTGTATATTGGATGTGATTACAAAATTATTATTGTTAATTATTTCAGGGATAATGGTGGTATTTTTAAAGAATTTATATCTTATAGAGGTATATACTAAAGTATCTATTGATGAAATTTTGTGGCATGTAGAAATTGCATTAAAAAACCCAGTGGTGGGGCGCCCTGGTGGCTCAGTCGGTGAAAGTCCGACTTCGGCTCAGGTCATGATCTCGCAGTTTGTGAGTTTGAGCCCCACATTGGGCTCTGTGCTGATGGCTCAGAGCCTGGAACCTGCTTCGGACTCTGTGTCTCCCTCTCTTTCTGCCCATCCCCTGCTGGCTCTCTTTCTCTCTCTCTCAAAAATAAATAATAAACATTAAAAAAAATTTTTAATCCAATGGTAAATTGGGGGGGGTGACAAGTCAGGGTGTAGGTGAAACAATTTTGGTGACTGTTGATAATAGTTGAACCTAGAAGGTGAGTACAAGGGGTATATTATACTGTTATATTGTATCATATCATATTATTTTTAAATTTCCATAAAATGATTTATTTCTTGAGCTATCTTCATCAATTTCACTGGACTTTGTTTCTTAGAACAAGATCTGTCCATCCTAAATTGATTGACAGCATATATCCTCCTTTTAGTGGAGACGTGGTTATACATGGAGAATCGCTTTGCTCTGAGGTCCAAACAATCCAGTCGAATCAGAAAAAATAAATTCACATAATGTATGTGAGCACAGGTTCTGGAATCAGACTGTCTTGTTTTGAATCCTGTTTTTGAATCCACTTGTTCAGCTGTGAGAACTTTGCTTGAATGTTCTTTTCTCAAATTTAAAAAGAGGATACTAAAAATCAGCCTATTTTATGGTTGTTTTCATGTCAATGAAGCAATATAAAGTGCGCTGCATAATATCTGGTATGTAGTAAACTCTAAAGAGATATTTTTTAAAAAAAACAAAAAGTCAGACATAAACATGTTTGTCAAGGCCCAAGTCATTCCATCTTAGATGACACCTGTGACACGTGAGCATCACAATACAGGAACATCTCTCCAAATCCAGCTTATTTCCTTGTAATGGCTGGTCTTCCAGTAAGAGATAAAACTCATTCCTGTTCATCCTCCCAGCAAACTTCCGGTTACTCAGTCTCACCTTCTGAACCGGAACACACACATATCCACAAAGATAAGGAATAAATGCAGGTCAGACAGATAAAATGGTGCTCGCAAAAGAAACGTTTCTTCAAATGAAAGATAGTCATGTCTATAACACATGTGACTACTTTTCAAACACTTTCACTGAAGATGATAGCATTTGCCTCATTTTTGCATAAATAAATGACCCTTTGGGGTGATTTAGAAGAGCAACTAAATAGCTCGCATAGTAAGTATATTCTAGTTAAGATACACTGAAGATTATGAAGGGGCAATTTATGTTTTCTACAATTTTAATTTCACTTTCAAGTTTTAGGATCATATTTTAGCCAAAGTTGTGATTGTACCTATCTTTTGCTTCTTCAGGGTCACACAAGGAGCTTCTTTTAAGACATTAATAGAAATTTGTCTTGGAGATCATGGCATAGTTGTATTTCCCCTGAATCTTCTTTTTTTTCTACCTTTCAAGATTCTCCAAGAAGCTTCTATTTCTTGGGCACTATTTCCCATAAATATAAATGTAGTTGTAAGTGAAGTATACATTTAAGTATAGGTATAAGTGGCAAAATTAAATTGTAAGGATAGGAAATAAAAGATGTGTATTTTTAATCCTGGAAGAAAATGTTAGTTGTTACCTATACATCACTTACCTCTATGAGTTGTACAGTTAAATTTTATCTGTGAGCATTCACTAAATTATTAACACTGCAATGCATATCCATTCTACGTTTTTAAAAAAGATATAGATTTAATTATCTTTTTGCTTTCTTTGAATACTTGTGGATTTAGTGTCTCAATTTTTTAAGCTGCCATTTATCTAAAGGATGCAGTATAAATTAGTAGAGAAAAGTTTGATGACACAGAAATGAGTTAATAAGAGATGTTGTTAAGTTACTTCTAAAGATCTTTGAAATTCCTATGGGAGTATTTACAGTTGCCAGTGCAAAAAAAAAAAAATTTTTTTTAAAAGAAAGAAAAGAAAAAGTCTTTTATGCTTGGAGATTTACAATTCTTAGCCAGTAGTCTGTAACTTATGTGAAAACATATCTTATATCTTGGCTGAAAGTACTCATCAGTTATTTGCATACTTCATATCAGATCTTCTGTGGAGCTTTTAGTCTGTTGATTTTCAACAGTGTTTTTAAAACATGACCATCAGAGAAATGTTTTTAAGGTGTGCTTTGATTGCTTTCCAAATGTTTTGCTCGGTCACCAAAATATAAATAAACAAACAAGCAAATTGCCTATTTGTCAACGGATGGAATGTGGATCTATCCACTTGTTCTCTGTGTGATAGATAAATCCCCCTTTTGCTTCCAGGGCTGGTTCCCATCTCAGGCTCACTTCCTAACACATCTGACGAGGCAACTCAGGCTGGCATTGTCTCTTGACCCATTCATTGTATGGGCCTGTGGTACGTTCAACGATCCATACTCATAAAAAAAAAAAAAAAAAAAGACAATTCACGTATACTCAGTAATTTTATTGCTCTCTTTACTTTAAAAAATCGGCACAAAAACGAGTTTGTTGATTCCCTCTAAATGTGACTATTTCTCTAAATGGGACGGCTCTGTGCAAAACCTGATTTGTTGCACGTCTTCTGCTACAACCTGCGGGGAACGATAGTGATTTAATTAACAAACAGTGCAATTACAAAAATAATGCATTGGAAACACAATCCCAGCATTCTGGGATTTTAATGAGTTGGAATATATTAGTCCTTATATGTATTTACAGTGCCAAAATTGAGGACAACAAAAGTGACGATGGGGAAAGGTATTAGTGGGATACGTATAGCAGGAACATTTTCTTTCCTTGATAAATCTGGCTAGCATTCTCCTGTTCATTTGAGCCTCTGCCACTAATCACCTCTGCCTCATTAAAATGAAGAGTAGCCAAAATAGATTTTAAGGTGATGAAAGAAACTGTAGGATGACAGTTACCGAACCAATGAACTCGCTGATTCAGCCTACAAAAATATGAATGCTTTCGAAAAAAACGTGTAAATGGAAGTGCCTTAATTTTAGAGGCCTACTCAGATACATATGAGTATGCCTATTCAGGCATATTAAGCTAAGCGCAAGGAACTGACAGATTGATAAAAGCTTACATTAATTCCATTTTATTCTATATTTAAGCAAGGGCAAATGACTGATGCAATCTTCAAGTTCATTCTAGACCTCACACTGCTCAATTTTAATTCTGAGGAAAGTAATTAAACCAAAACTTTTTCTCCATTGGGAAGGCAAAGACTGTAAGGAGAATATAAAAAAGATATTTGAAATGGATGGTATGATATGAAAACATCAGACGTTGTACTTCTACATTTACATGAGATCTGCTATTTTCATAAATTTGCTTGTTGACCAGGCTGTAAATGAACCCTCTTGCCCATGACAATGACATGAACCCTCTTAGGAGAACCAGCTTTGCTATCTGCTGTGTTAATGCCATACCCTCCTCTCTACTCTGGAATATGTTTTCATGATGTAACCCTGCTTTTAAAAAGTCTTCAAGATCTTTCCTTTAGCAAGCATTCTCTCCTCAGTCTACAATAAGCCTAATTTGATTAGGTCTTTTTAAAAAACGAGGTAAGACTTTCTGCACACAATCTGATCATCTTTCCACAGCCCTGGAAAACATTTCTTGAAGTTTTATTTGCTATTAATGCATCATGACAAAGAAGAGAAAGAAAATCATGCATCAACCAATATGTAGGTCACTTTTTCCTGCAGAATTCTGTTACAGTGTTCTTTCTGGGGAAAAGGGCGTAATATGCAGCTGAGTATGGTTAAATTAGATATTAAGTACACTTTGGTTTAAATTACACACAAATGGGCCCCTGGGTGGCTCAGTCAATTAAGTGTAAGACTTCAGCTCAGGTCATGTTCTCACAGTTTGTGAGTTCAAGCCCCACATCAGGCTCTGTGCAGTCAGCCAAGAGCCCGCTTCAGATCCTCTGTATCCCTCTCTCTCTGTCCTTTCCCCGCTCATGCTCTCTCTCTGTCTTCCTCTCTCTCTCTCTCTCAATAAACTTTTAAAAAGTAGAACATAGAATATATAACCAATAATATTATAAAAAATTTTTCATTAAACATAATAAAATTAATTTAAAAAAGAAAGAATAGTATTTATCAAATATGTGCCAGGAAACACTTCAGGTACTAAGAACAAATAGTTAATCAAACAAACAAAATCCTACTGCTTATGGATTAGTGAGAAAAGCAGCATAGTAAGTGTCATACACAATAAACTAAAAAACTGTAAGTTGGAAAGGGATAAATCTAAGGTAAGTGATATGTGAGTCTCTAATTTAATTTTTTTAATTTTTTAAATTTTTAAAAAAATTTTAACATTTATTTATTTTTGAGAGAGAGAAAGCTTGAGCAGGGGAGGGGCGGAGAGAGAAGGAGACACAGAATCTGAAGCAGGCTCCAGGCTCCGAGCTGTCAGCACAGAGCCTGATGCAGGGCTCGAACCCACAAGCTGTGAGATGATGACCTGAGCTTAACTGACTGAGCCACCCAGGTGCCCCAGTGTGTCTGCAGTTTAAAATTTTAAATCCACATAGGTTTTGTTGAGAGGGTGACATTTGAGATAACAATAGTTAGACTTTCTTACTCTTCTGAGAGAGGCATTGATTTTCATCATATCTCCTTTAAGAGACTGTAGGTCTGGCTGGTTCTACTCCCACATTTTAGATCCTTAGGAAGTTATCTGCTTACTCACAACCGTTTATTCCCTGATCTTCCGTGCAGCTGACGCTACTGATCATGACTGTGGCAACTGGAGAGACAGGAGCAGGCACAGAATCTGGTTGGTGAGCTTCTGCTTGGCGAGCAGGGACCAGGCAAATGTTTACCTCACTGCTGAAATGCTAAGAGGAATATACTTTATAAACATACTTCTCTGTGCTTAAAAAACTCTTGCTCCCAATTTTGACTCCAAGAGACTCTTCAAAAGTGCATTGTAGTACCTCCCTGGGATTAGCAAGTTTGAGATGCCTCTCCAATGCCCTTGAACATTATGTAGACCGATTCTGGCCCACCAGCCTCCACAGAGAAATGTACACATTTCCAGGAGCTTCAAGAAGAGATAAGATTCTTCTCCCAATGCTGGACCTCATTTGTATTGTTTCATGAAATTAAATTCTGTAAGCCAAAAATGTTTTATTCAAGGAATTCAAATCAACGAAAGGAAATATATTAATATAATTCATCACATCAAAATGCTGAAGTAATAAAAAGCATACAATCAGCACTGTAAATGCTGTTAAGAGATCGCTAAGATTCAACACCCTTTACTGATTTATAAATATTGTCAAAACAAAAAGCCTTTAGAAAACTTTATATGGAAGAATTCTTCCTTAAAATGAAAAAGAATAGCTATTTAAAGCCAATGATGAATGCTTATGTTTAAGGAAATGGTGGTTACAACCACCATCATTAACTAAGATTATTCTGGAATATTTAGCCAATAGATTGAGAAAAAAATATGAGAATCTCAAATATTGGTAAAGATAAAATGCAGTATTCAATATTTCCAGATGATATAATTTAATATACAAAAATGCTAACATGATAAAAGCATAAACTAATGTTGTTCATTGCATAATAAAAAACAAACTATTGGGGTTGCTTCTTCCCCTACATTTTCTCTGCTTCTTCCATATTTTGTGACATTTGAATTTAGAGATTCCTATACAGACATGTATATATAAATTGTTCTAATGTAGCTCTTGATTTTTCCCACCTGTTACACTCTAATAGCCTTGTGTGAAAACTTCCATATCTCTATCAACTTAACTACCCCTCTATATTATCAAATTATAATTTTTACAGACTTGGTATGAATAGAAGTGTGATTATAATGATAAAGTACCTGATTATTAATGAAGTTAATCACTTTTCATACATATATGAATAGTTTGGATATACATTTATACATAGGTTTGGATTTCTTCTTATAAAGAGCCTTTTCAAACTTTTAGCTCCTTTTCCATTGAGCTCTCTCTTTTTCCTTAAACTATATAACTTCTACAGTGGTGATACTTTCAATGATTCAGCATTAAGTTTAATGTGTGCTCTATGTTTTATCATAGTACACTTTTCACATTAAAAGGCCTCTTTGAGGCCAAATGTTGCTGTATAAATTATTATGAAGGATGTTGAAAACTCTCAAGTGCATTTTCTATATCCATTGATATTCATGTTTTTATATTCTCTATGATCTGTTAAGGTACTGACTGTTGTTATTTGGTTAACAGTGTTAGTCAAACCTTGCATTGTAGGTATAAATGTCTTAGAAGCTTATTATACTCTTCATCTATTGCTAGAGGGGGCCTTGCTAATATTTTTTATTATATCTGTAAGTGAAAATATCATGTATTTTTTGTATAGTTTGTATATTTGGGGGGATTTGTGATAGAATTATGAGTTTCATAAATTGAGTTTGAGAATGTTTCTCCATTTTATTTCTTGGAAAAATACTTGCTTAATATTGAAAACAGTTAATCTTTGAATAACTGGTAACACTGACCAATGAAGTCAACTGGGGCCTGATTGTTTATTGGAGGAATCAATTTTACTACTTTCTCCATGTATTTAATGATAATATGACTAGATTTTTGCTTTCTTCTTGAGTTAATATTGATCATGTATATATATGCATAGCTATAGCAATATTAATTTTTTACATTACTGACATAAAGTTGTCAATAGTATCTTTATAATATTATTTTCTTAACATATGAAGTATCTCTGTGATGCATCCATTTGATTACTGAGCTTATTTCTGCTTTCTCTATTTTTCTTTATTACTTTCACTAGAGATCCCTCAAATTTATTCATCTTCACACTGAACAAATTTTTGTTTTGCTTATCATGTTACATATTAGCTAACTATTACATTAATTTCTAATATTTTAATTTTTCTTTCCTTCTACTTTCTTTCACTGTTCTTTTCCTTTTTGAGACAGATGTGTAGCTCATTTATCCATAGCTTTATTTCTTTCCTAATATGCATTTAAGGCTCTAAGCTTTTCACTAATCATGGCATTACTTGAATTTTATGTCTTTGTATATATTATTTTCATATTAATTTACTTAAAAATTTTCAACGTTTTTTAAATGTTTATTTTTAGAGAGAGACAGAGACAGAGTGTGAGTGGGGGAGGGACCGACAGAGAAGGAGACACAGAATCCGAAGCAAGCTCCTGGCTCTGAACTGTCAGCACAAAGCCCGATGTTCAGTTCAAACCCACCAACCATGAGATCATAACCTGAACCAAAGTCTGACACTTAGCTGACTGAACAATACAGGCAGCACTAATTTACTTTAAAATATATTGATTTCTATTATGCTTTTTTCTTGGACCTATGGGTAGAAATACATTTCACAAATTTCAAACACAAGAGATATTTCTAGTTAGCTTTTGTTATTGTTTAGAAAAACAATAAAAAACATAAATTTGTATTATTTAACTCCTTTTAAATTATTGAAATTGCTTTACCATTCAGCATTTGGTTTGGTATACAGCTCATATGTAATTTAAAAGTACTTTTGCCTGTAGTTTTGGGATGGAGCCCTTTACATAGGTTAATTAAACAAAGTTTATTCATGGGATTGATCAAATCTCCAAAAGCTTACTAATGTTTCTGTCTCCATGTGCTATCCAAACTGACAGCTCCATTAAATTCTCAGTATGATTTTTGGATTTACCAACTTTCCCATTTATTTATTTATTTATTTATTTATTTTAAGTTAGTTCTACAAATTATAAGCCTCAATTATCAGGTACATTTACTATATGTTTTCATTGCTCCATTTTCATTCTCTTTACCCATGATTTTTCTCTAGTAGTTTCTATGTCAGAAGTAGCCTGGCAGTACTTTGTTTGGCTACATGATGTACCTCTTAATTCCTGCCGCCAAGTTCCTCTTCTGTCATCAAGTGGCTTAACTTTAGGCCCACTAAGCCCTTTCGGTGCATTGATAAACTTGGAAGGACAAAAAAGTTACCATCTGTGCTGTAGTCCTTTGACAAAGGTCACATGATGCACTTTTAACATATTGAATTCAGTTACTAATAAGAATTTTATTTTTCCTGGACAGTGCAATGATTTTTAATATAGTGTAATTTCATTTGCTCCATAATAAGTTAAATACAATTTTCATGTATTTCAAACATATGTGTATGCATGCATACATGATCTATATGTCAATATCCTCCAAATTCATATCTCTGTCCATCTATATTTACATGCAGATACATATGATATATAGATATAAAGCAATCCCACTAGAAACCTCAAAAAATTTAGGAGAACTTGACCACTTGATTTGAATTTTATTTGCAAGTGTAAAGTGCCAAGTAAACTCTTACAGAAGAGTTTATGTTGGAAGCACTCAAACTATAGCAATTAAAGCATTTTGTTATGAATGCAAAGATAGATAGATATCAACCAGTCGGGTAGAAGACAGTGAAAAGCCCAGAAAAAGATGCATATTTCGTAGCAAGAAGAGGTCACCCAGCAGATCAGCTCTCTCTGTGGGTGGGAAGTGGAGGAGTAGAGAACAACTGTTTCAATAAATGATAACAGATCACTGGGTGTTCATTTTTAAAAACTGAAAGAAATTGTGTCTCTTCTTAAAACACATACCACACACTAAATCTCCATGTGTATTAAAAATTATTGTGCAAATGAATCTTTCTTTATTTTTTTAACATGTATTTATTTTTGAGAGAGAGACAGAGACAGAGACAGAGAGACAGAGCATGAGAGGGGGAGGAGCAGAGAAAGAGGAAGACAGAGAACCCGAAGCAGGCTCCGGGCTCTGAGCTGTCTGTCAGTACAGAGCCCAGATGTGGGGCTTGAACCCACAGACGATGAGATCATGACCTGAGCTGAAGTTGGACACTTAACCAACTAAGCCACCCAGGTGCTCAGAAAAGGAACCTTATACAGGATTTAGTTAAATATATAGAAGTCTGTAGGTCATATTAGCTCTGAGAATGAGCCATCTTAAGTCCTTGATCACAGTTGCTTCTCTACAAAATAAGGCTATAGGTTAAGTATCATTCTTATTTGCTTAAACAATATTATTCTAGAAGCACTCCTTTATTAATAGAAATTAGTAATTAAGCACGTGGGAAAGGAATAACAAAATGTGCTTTTTTTCTGCAACATAGAGCAAAGATTTCCTGTGATATTTATGGGATGGAATCATAAAGTTCAATGCATAAAATGTTAAATCTATCTATAATCTGAAAAGCAATAAACCTGACTTTTAATTTGCACCCATAGGGATATAGAAGCAGTAGTAAGTGTATATCCACTGAGAAGCATATTAACTGCATCTGAGTTGTAAGATACTCCCTAGAGAATAATAAATCTCATGCAGAAACAAAACAAAGGAGCCATGAGTAAGTAATATATAGAAATACAGAATGTGGAAATATATAAGATAAATTTAGCAGCTGTGACCACTAAAGAGCGATTCTTTCAGATTTATAGTACAGTGCTGTAATATATATGCTTCTCATTTGAGGAACGACATAATATATTCATTGTATCTATTAACAGTGTTTACTACTACGAGCTGATAAGAATTGTTTCGAAGTGTCTTTGGTCATTTATAAAGTAAGATTTTTTAAGTTGGGCAGTTATTTGCTATGAGATGGAAAAAAGTTTTAATAAATCCTAATTAACAAAGAACATTCATAAAATAAAAACAACTAAATGTTTTAGAATTTGAAAATTCTAAAGTTGCTTGCTAAATGACCAGAATGGAGGCAGTGTTGCATTAGAATCTTAGCTTCATCTCTAATAAGCTCTATGAGTTCAAGCAAATGACTCAACTTGTGAGAACATCAATATTCCCAAATGTAAAACAAAGAAGATACAATGTTAACTAAAGGACAGGAGAGCTTTGATCCCTTGCTAGTGTCACATAACAGTAAAGAATTTAACTGACATTCCGGCTTAGATCTCGCTGCCTATGATCTTGGTTAGTGCAAGTCTACCAGGTAGGGAGTAACCATTTGTGTACTAACAAGTCAGTTTCCTAAAATAGCTTCCCCTGGAAAGAGTGCTGTGCATCATTACTCCTCAATTAAATAAGAATCTATCAAATGCCTCCAAAAAAAAGGATATAACTCTTTTTTCTAAAAACTAAACAGTATATGTAATTATACAACTAGCATAGTGGTTGATAGAAGTAAAAATTCATAGTAAGGTGCTCTGTAGAGTTTGTTATTTTCCCTTTGACTATGCACAATATTGATTACCAGAGCCCAGTAATACTTCCAGGTCTAAGGGGCAGAGCCACCAAATGAACAAGGTGAATATTTCTAGAAAGAAGTATTGAGAGCTGGCATTTTTGCCTTTTTAAAAAACCAGGTTGGAACATCAGGTTTTCGCCATTAAATATAATAAAAGCCAAGGGATTTTCTTTTATTTTATTTTAATGTTTGTTTGTTTGTTTGTTTATTGAGAGACAGAGAGAGAGACCATAAGCTGGGGAGGAGCAGAGACGGAGGGAGACACAGAATCCAAAGCAGGTTCCAGGTTCTGAGCTGTCAGCACAGAGCACGAGGCGGGCCTCATACTCATAGACCCTGAAATCATGACCTGAGCTGAAGTCAGATGCTCAACTGATCGAGCCACCCAGCACCCCAGGAGTTAAAGGATTTCAATAGATGCCCATATCAGATTGAGGACTGCCTTTTCTATTGCTGGTTCATTGAAAGATTTTATATTGAATTTGAGATTTGTCAATGTTTTTTTCCACTTTGTTGGGATGATCATATGATTTATTCCTTTGAACATCATGTATGATGATAGCTGATTTTTAGATGTTAAAATAACCTTGCATTTCAATGATAAACACCTCTTAGTTATGTGCATTATTTTTGCTGAAATCAGTTGTTAATTGTTTTAAGAAACTAGATCTACATTTATTAGGCTTTTGTTTTTGTTCTTTTTGTTTTTGGTGATAACATTGGCTTTAGTATCAGCATAATACTAGCCTCATAAAACAAGCTGATGAATGTTCCTTTCTCCTTTATTTTCTCAAAGATTTTTTTTTTTAATCAGTATTATTTCTTCTTTCAGTGTTTGATAGTATTCACTATTGAATCCACTTGGGCCTGAACTTTTCTTGTGGGATATTTTAAATTACAAATCCAACTTTAAATTGATTTAGGTTTGTTGAGATATCCTCTTACTTTTGAGTAGTTTTGATAATTTGTATTTTTCAGGCAACTGGTCGATTTCACTCACTGTCAAATTTATTGATATATTTAAAGATTCACCCTTGTTATCCTTTTAATCCCTTAAAATCTGTAGAGATGGCTCCTCTTCTGACCCTGATACTTTATTCTCTCTCTCTCTCTCTCTTTTAAATAATCTAGCTAAAGGTTGTCAATATATTTGTTCTTTAGAAAGAGCCACTTCTGGACTATTGATTTTCCCTATTATTTTTCTACATTTTTTTATCAGGGGTCAACGAACTTCAAGTAACAGGACAAATTCATCCTGCTGCCCATTGTGTAAGTAAAGTTATATTATATTGCAACAAATCATGCCCATTTGTTTATATACCATCTATGGCTACTTTTGCCTTACAATAGCAGAATTGAGTAGCTATGACAGAACTTATATTTACCATGTCGATCTTCATAGAAAAAGTGATCGGACCTTTTTCTATAGCATTGACATTCACTCTCATGTTCACTATTTCCTATCCTCTAGATGTTTGGGGTTTAATTTGCTTTTATTTTTCCAGGTCATTAAAGATGAAACATAGAGCTTTGATTTTAGAGTTTCCTTTTTCCTAATAAAATCACTTGAAATGCTACAAATTTCCTTGTTGTTTCCATCTCCTTTCATACATTTTTTGTTTTCATGTTTATGTCATTCAATATGTTGTCTCATCTCTTCATGATTTCAGGTGTGAAACACATGCTATTTAGCAGTGCAATGTCAATTTTTATACATTTAAGATTTTTCAGATTATTTTCTGTTGATTTCTAACTTAATCCTGTTGGGGTTAGAGAATACACTGCATATCATTTCATTTCTTTTAAATTGATTAAGACTTCTTTATTGCAAGCATATTATTTATTCTGGTGAATGTTTCCAGTGCACTTGAAAAGAATGTGTGTTATGGGGTGCCTGGGTGGCTTAGTCGGTTAAGCGTCCGACTTTCGCTTAGGTCATTATCTCGCGGTTCGTGGGTTCGAGCCCCGCGTCGGGCTCTGTGCTGACTGCCAGCTCAGAGCCTGGATCCTGTTTCAGTCTGTGACTCCCTCTCTCTCTGACCCTCCCCTGCTCACGC
This sequence comes from Hyaena hyaena, assembly GCF_003009895.1. Taxonomy (NCBI): domain Eukaryota; kingdom Metazoa; phylum Chordata; class Mammalia; order Carnivora; family Hyaenidae; genus Hyaena; species Hyaena hyaena. The sequence continues at coordinate 7,641 of NW_024082606.1, read as the reverse complement.
TGTCTCTCTCTCTCTCCTAGAAAAAAAAAAAAAAATATATATATATATAAAAGAATGTGTGTTCTGATGTCGTTAATTGGCGTGTTCTCCATAAGTAAATTAGGCCAAGTTAGGTTGTTGGGGCTGTTCAGGTCTTCTGTAGCTTATCTGTTTTGTCTACTTGTTCTACCAATAATGTAGAGAGAAATAGTAACAACTCCAACTACTTCTGATTTATATAATTCTCCTTACAATTTTAAATTTAAGTATTTTGTAGCTTTACTTTTTAGTGTATATGCATTCATAATTGTTTTATCTTCCTATTATATTACTTGCTTTATAATTGTGAAATATACCTATTTGTTTCTAATAGTTCTCATCCTAGTTAACATAGCAACTTTCACCTGTCTCATGTTAATTCCTTGCATTGTATCTTTTTTATCCTTTACCTTCACGCATTTTGGCTTTTTGAACTCAAAATGCATCTTTCTTCGACAGCAAGTTACTGAATCTTTTTTTATATACAATTAACAGTCTCTGCCTTTTGATAGTTTGCTTACTTATTCACATTTAATGTAACTATCCATATGATTGGACCTAAATCCACCATTTTGCTATTTGCTTTTACATGTCTCTCTTTTTTGTTTGTTCTCATTTCCTCCTTTATTGTGTTCTTTTGTGTTAAACAAATATTTTTTGTATAACATTTTATTTTCTTTGTTGACTTCTCAGCTTATTTCTTCATTGATTTGTTAGCTTGTTTCTCTGCATTACTTTTTAGTAGTTGTCTAGGAATTACCATAATCATATTTTTTAAAATGCTTTTTAATGTTTATTTACTTTGAGAGAGAGACAGAGACAGAGACAGAGACAGAGACAGAGCATGAACAGGGGAGGTGCATAGAGAGAGACACACACACACACACACAGAATCCGAGGCAGGCTCCAGGCTCTGAGCTGTCAGCACAGCTGAACACAGCGGCACAGCTGTGGGGCTCGAACTCACAACCGCAAGATCATGACCTGAGCCGAAGTCGGACGGTCACCCGACTGAGACACCCAGGCGTCCCTAACATAATCATCTTTAACTCATCACAATCTATTTCAAGTTAATACTTCTCTCTGATAAATCACAGAAACTTTGCACAAGAATAGTGCCATGTCTTTTTTTAATATAATTGCCTTATATCATGCATCTATACATACTGCAAACCCGACAACATGGTGTATTACATTTGCTTTACAAATTTATTTATAACAGCTATTTTAAAAAAAAGGAAAAAAGTGTATATGATGTATAACTTTTGTACATATAGTACATACATATAATTGTATATTTACCCATGTGCTTACCATTTATGATGTCTATTATTCCCTTTGTAGATTTTCATTACCATCTTGCATAATTTTTCTTCAGCCTGATGGATTCTCTTTAATGCTTTCTTATAATCCAGGTCCACCACCAATTAATCTTTATCACTTTTGCTTAACTAATTTTGTCTTAAACGTGACTTCATTTTTGAAACAAAGTTGCACAGGATATGTAAACCTTGGATAACAGTTTTTATTTTCTTTCTGACTTCCACATCCCTAATAATTTGTGATTCAAAACTGTACATTTTAAATAATGTATTTTAATGATATTAAGTTCTGTTCTTAAGAAGCTTGTTTTTTGTTATTATTGGTTTAGTAGGCAATTCATTTGCATAGACTCAAACTCTGAAATTTCTCTCCCCTGTGATGTGGAGCTGATGCTACCTCGACATAGAATTTTTTGTTTTGTTTTGTTTTGTTTGAGATTATATATATTTAGGCCTGTTTGTCTAGGCTGTTTCCCCTGAACCTCTATGTTTTATCAGTTAGTCAATGATTTACAGAGATTATTCTCAGACACCTGAAGTCTATAAGACCACACTCTGTGTCCTCTGATCTTGGGTAGTTTAAGGACCACGTTAAAAAGTGTAGCAAAATTACAAGTATCCCTAGGCTTTCAATTTTTGCCATGATTTTGTGTGGAGGGTATACTCAGCCTTTCTATGGTCATCTCACTTCCAAAAATGTCCTCAGGAAAAAATTTTATCAACACTGCTCTTATCCAATGATCTAGCAGTTTTCCGTAAGTAAAAACTCTTTTTCAAGTTGTTGCCTACGTTTGGACATTTCTTGGAAAGGTTGCTTTTAATAATTTTGTTTTATTTGTACTTGTTCTCTGTGGAGGGAAATAAGCTAAATGCCTCATGCTGTCTTTATCATATGAACAACCTCATGCATTATACTTTTAATTTTTATTATTACATAAATCAAATCTATGCTTTCCAGGGCTTTTTTTTTTTTTGAATACATAGATTTCAACTATTTGGTGAAATTCTGATTATTGTCAGTATTTTCTTGTACATATGAAGAACAGTATTTTCACGTTGATATTGATAACTCTAATAATTGTGATAATAATCTGTGGATCTATGTGTCTATTTTCTGTTTTTCTTTTGAGTCATTTTTTAAATATATATGTCTGTTAGTTTTTTCCTAAATGAGATATTTTGTGTAAAAAGGTTTAAGGATTTAGGAGAGTCCACTCTTCTAGTAGTTCAAAGCTGGAGGACCATCTTAATCAAATCAGGAACTGAGAGAAACTGCTGGACCACAGTTTTTATGAAGCTCTATTTACTCTCCTCCTGCGAGAAGGACTTTCAAGATTACCAATTCTATGGGATTTGCTATGGCCTCTCTTTCTCCTAAATTCTAAATTCCAACGTTGGCATTCTCACAATTCAGAAGCTGGTGTACCGTCTACTCTGATTTATCAAAAGCTCCTCATCCAACTTAACTGCAGATTTTTTGATCTTCCATGTACAGGTGTTTTGTCTTTACTTTTAAGGTAAAGACTTACAGGGATCCCAGTTGAGCATCTGTGAAATTTATTTCAATCCCACTTTCTTATACTTCCAGAACTCTGGTTTTTGTTCTCGCAGCACTGGGAGACTGCTAAAAACTCTACGCTGCTTTTCAGTGGTTTTCCATTTAACTTCCAAGAATTTTGCCCTTCACAGTTTAAAAATTTAACAAGTACTTCGAGCTAAAACTACCAGAGGGTCAATATTTCATTATTATTTATTTGTTTACTGCAGCATACAGCAAGTTTACTCTGGTGGTGAGGGGGAAGCTTGCTAATTTACCTACAAGATGTCTCATGGTTGAATCACTAAACCTTTTGAGGTATTGTATACATTCTGTTTGCACCTTTCAAGGAAGTCTGTGCGTGTGCATGCCCAGATATAAGAGAGGTTCTTTTTTAAATTAAATGGTTACCTAAAGCTTGTACTTGGGGACAAAGGGAAAATAAAAATATTTTCTCTAAGTTTAAGGGTAGAGATGGTTGGAAGTGTGTGATGTGGTTTTTAGTCCTGTCAAAAATGAGACAGGAATCCTGGTGAAGACAGCTGTGTGGTGGAGATTTCCCCTATAGAAAGCGTTTTCTTTTCCATGGTGGTTATTGTGGTTCATTCGTAGGTGGGGGACAGTGCCCTGTTCTAAGTAGCAAAACTGCTCTCATGATTTTGTTGACGGGACTCTTTCCGGATTTCTGGTCTTGATACAGATTTTGTTTACTTTACATTTGTTGTGTGATTTTCCAACAGGAAGTTGGGAAGCAGGAAAATAAATGCATAGGCTCAGAAAGCTACCTTTCAGTAAATGTAAATTTTTCAAATAAAATTTCTACAATAATAAAACAATGATGAATACATTTAAAATTCTCTAAGGAGAGGCACTGGGTAGATTTATTTCATTATTCTATAATATTCTCCTTTTCTAGAAAAAATTATTAGCTCTGAATTCAACTGTAATCTAATTCAATTATACCTAAAACCTGAACAATTTGCTGTAAAGCTTTAAAAATTATGCCTTTTTGACACTGCCAGTACCAGCCTCTTAAAAAATGCATTTTACCTTCTTTTTGACATTGCTTTATTCCACACCAATTACAAATGATGCAGCCTCAACAAGTTTTTATAAGCTCAAATATACTATGAAATGGAGCAGAGCAGAAATTGAAATTCATGCATTAATTTTCTTTTTTATTTCCAATACTATTTATTCCTACACAGTATGCTACAGAGATCTTAACATAAATAATGTAAAGATATTTTTTCTCTCTTTAATAACTCTTCATTATTTAATGACTCTTTGTTATGCTGGCAAAATAATATCAAAAGTCACATGTTCTCTATAGGATATGGTATTTCTATACAGCTAACTGTGTCACATTCATCTCTACAGTAAATTCAATGAAATTCCCTCTTTGGGCTGCTCAGAAATAGTAAGGGTTTAGATAATGGCCAAAGAAAAAGGACAAAGCTATTAAATAAGAAAGAGTTGATTTATTAAATGGGGGTGGAATGATTAGTTAATTTCTCCCAGTGCCCTGTGGAATTCTTTCTTTGGAGGTCTTTCTTTGGATTTTGGCATCTATGGATGCCTCTTTTGTATTCTCCTTAACGTTGGTGAAGCTGGTGTATAAGAGAAAGTAGGGGACCCCACAGGGAAGAAGAATCAAGTTCTCTTCTTGCCCCATCATCTTCCTTATGAAGCTAATGGGTGATTTCTAACGAAATTATATGAAAAAAAATCACACTAATTTTCACTATGAGAACTTCCCTTGACCATCATGTTGATTCTACCAACACCAAATAACATGGAGTCATGAGAACTAATTTTACTATGGTAATAGGCAAATTTCCTTTTACTTTCTGTGGTTATTTGTTTCTTTCCTAGCAAACACCCCTCTACCTTCCTCTAGTAAGAGTTAACCTCTCTCCAATGATGGAACAATGTTGTATGGTGTAGGAGGGACTGACCTTGCCCCTTGCCAACTGCATGGTAAGTAGGAATGTGACTTTGATCTTGTTAATCAGATGTCCAAACCCCTAGATCGAAGAATGGACAAGCCATAGAAATGTCATCAAAAAGGGGCAAAGGAGAGGTCTCCCCATCCAAGATATCCCATTGTTATCAAGGAAGAATATTTTTTGGTGTCACATTTGAAATGCTATGAGGATCAAAATCCCAGGATGCCAAAAGGCATCATGCATATAACATAGAGAAAGCTTGTCTGAAAGATGGAGGTGCAAGGCTTTAATGTTGTTTAACTCCCTGTATCAAACTAAGTCTGAAGCTAACTAATGTTGGAAGTTTTGGTTAGTGGGGGCCAAAAATAGATATCCTCTAAAATTAAAGCCAGTTTAAATTACCTTACTGTCTTACTTAAACTGAACAAGCACCAAACTTGGCTTTGTGGCAAAAAATGTATACAAGGGGGCATCCAAAGCAAAGTGCACCAAGGTTCTGTTATTGACTATATTCAATTTTCTACATAGCAGACATAACTGAAAATATAATTCCATTCATGTAATTTCCCCACTTAAAACTTTCAAATTCTTCTCATTGCCATTAAAATAAGACCCAGTCTGTCTCCAAGTCTTGCCTACCTCTGCCGCCATGTCATTTCATTATTAACTTTCTCTCTGTATAGCTTTTTCTGTGTGCCCATTCATTCCTAACTCGGGATCTATAGGATTGCTTCCAATCATGTGTACGGTCCTTTCCATTTGGAGAGTTTAGCTCAACTGTGACTTCAACATAAATTTATCTTTGAGTGCGCTCTCTCCAAAATAACCAACAAATTCTCTCTTTCTTCATTTCTACATATCATTTTTACATTATAAAATTATCCTTTAAAAAAAACTATGCCATTCACTTATTTAACTCCATTTGCCCTCGTGTGAATGTGAGTTCCATGAGAGAAGAGATCCTTTCAATTTTGCTCATTGCAGTATCCTTGGAGGTTATAATCGTGCTTACTACAAAGACACACTAAATTCAAAATAATTGAATTGATAAGTATTTAAATAGCTTGTCCTTATTTTTGCTCAGAAGTATAGTGTCATTCTAACTTCATTCTTTTGTAGGTGTTTCTGTCCTTTCTATCTGGTTCCTTTCAGGACCATGACCCTCCCACCCCCAAGTCATCGTTTCTGATACATAACTAATTAACTCATCTCTTGAGTCAGGACATTTTTTAAACTAATTATATTGTTCACATTTAGACCTTCCATTTTGTTTGCTAAAGTCTGATGAATGTTTTCCCTTTGTAATTTTATTTATTTCCTTAAGCTGTCCATACCCAGATGTTTTATATTTTAGCTATGGAAACTCTAATACCTACAATCTTTGGGGATTTCCCCCTGCTATTGTTTGTTTCAGTTGCTGATAACCTGTGGTGTTTTGCCTACTCACGCATTTGGTGTGCTTCACGCAGTCATGCCATGTTATCTGACGCAGGCTTATTAGCTACTAACTGAGACTCTCCATGGAGAACTTATCCTCTGTAGTGGATCTACTTCTGTTTCTAACAGTAGAAAGGGTGTATGGGTTGATCTAGCTGAATCATAAAATAGATTATGCTGCAGTGACAACCCCAAATTCTCAGTGGTTTAACAAAGAAAGTTTACTTCTCCCTTATACTGTAAGTCTGTTGTTAGGCTTTCTGGGACATCTCCTCTGCTTTACCCTCACTGGGGAACTAAGAGTGACAGACTAGTCTCTTTTTGGAATACTGCTGGTCATTATAGACCGAGTAAAAGAAAATTCTTGAACATATAAATGCACCTGCAGAGAACTGACACTCCAACATTTCCACACAAATCATGACCCAGAACTAGAAATGTATCTTCCTTGCCCTAAACCACAGAGATCCCAAAACAGTGGTCTCACTAATGACTACTACTGGGGTGGGGGTGGAGGGGGGGAGTTGGTCTGTTAGTTCACAACCTTCTAGAGAGCTTCCCAGGTATAACCTGAGCAGAAGGCAGGGAGAGATAAAAGAGGTGGGTTACTCCAATTTGGCAGGTTTAATAAGCACAAGAATTTACATACGAAGCTTGTCTTGGGAAGTTGCAAGATGAGTAGATTTCCTCACTCATCTGCCAGAAACTTAGAGATTTAAATATAGGCCTTAACTGGATTCAGTCATGTACCCAGCCCAGAGAGACTCCGTGCCACATCTCCATCTCAAGGCTGTGTCCCTGGAGCAGCTTCTGGAACCAGGAAAGGCAAGCAGAAGCTTCTGGAACCACATTCCAAGGGCAAGGAAGGAGTGGGGAGCCACCCAGTACCAGGGTCGACAGGCAGTCACGCACTTTGATGACCTCCTCCAGCAGCCCTTCAAGCCCAGAAACACTTTAGACTGTCACGTTTCAATGACTTGTCCTTTTGCTGATCCAGAAATTCCTGCTCTGTCCTCTTCTGATGTTCCCTGAGCTCCTAAACTCTGGATCCTTGCCTTTTCAGATCGTATACCTGTCATCCTTGTTTCCAGAACTTGGGTACTCCCACGTGATTTGGGGTGTTTCCTGTTGGGGTCCTGGCCACAGAACTCCTGATACCCTAATCACAGATCTTTCCTCTACTGGCTAAACCTCACTTCTGGGTTTCTTTGTTTATGTGGCCCCTCTGCTTCTTATGAAAACAACTTCACATATTGAAGGAGCAAATCCAAACATATTATACCTGAAGGAAGCATAAAATATGATATCAGCATCATGTAATGAAAAGGAAAGCATAATAAGTATAGGATTTAAAATAAACAAAACAAGACTATCTCAC